>NW_024070206.1:36237896-36511274 GCF_014754425.2 Oryx dammah
ACTGCAACCCACCAGCTTCCTCCATCCATGAGATTTTCCAGGCAAGAGTACTGGAGTGGGGTGCCATTGCCTTCTCCGATGAGAAAGCTACAGGGCAACAAACAAGCTACTCTCTGAGCCAAGTGACAGAAACCAGCCAGAAATGTCAGGGAGGCTCTGAGCAAGGCTCTACTAAGCCATACCCTCCCACAACACACCCTCCATGCCTGGCCCACCCATCAACAACTCCACCTCTCCCAGCCAGGCATCCACCCACTTGCGAGCCAAAAAGTGAGGCACACAGCCTGGTAATTCCTCGAAGGGCCCACAGGAATTCACACCAAAGTGATCCAACCAGATTCTTCCTCTGCTCAAAGAATGAAAGAGCCTATCAGCAAGTCAAGCAAAGGTCAGGATGGCTGGTGAGTCAAATGGACAGCAAAATCCCCACTCCCAGGGCAGCTGAACAATCTTCCCCACGATACTGCCCCACTGAGTCAAGGCACATCAACTTCTTAATCACAGACCGGTTTCCTAAACCTGTGCGAATCGAGGCCAGTCACTCTCAGCCAGGAAGTTTAGGGACCTAAAGAGCCAGGACACCAGGCTGGGCAGAGAAGACCCACGAGTTTTCCCAGTCTGGCCAATCCACCACCCCACACCTTAAGTGGTATCAGACGGAAATATTCCTACTTTCTGAAACCTACCTTTGTTCCTGCTGTTCCCTCCGACTAGAATCCCTCTGCTCAGTCCAGATAAATCCCATCTGTCACCTCCTCAGGAAATCCTTCACCAGCTCACACACTCCACTGCGTGCTTTCCGAGGACTGGCTGCAGCCCTTGCAGGGCACTCAGCCCATCACATGAGGGAAGGTGGCCTGTCTTAGTCATCTGTCTTCCTCAGACAAAGTCTATCCCATCCAAGGAGCTCTATTCATCTTAGGTGAATGAATCTAAGTCACTTCACCTACTCCTCTGGCAGGAAAATGACATGATATGACGGCAGGAAAATGACAATGCTAAGTTATATTGGAAACATTTCCATGCTAAATGGAATTCCAGTTTCAATTCAGCCAAGGCAAGACCTTTGAGGGAAACTTTGCTCATCTTTTTGCCATCACAAAGGAAGAAGGGGCTTCCCAGGTGGCTCAGTGGTGAAGAATCTGCTGCCAACGCAGCAACATGGGTTTGATCCCTGGATCAGGAAGATCCCCTGGAGAAGGAAATGACAACCCACTCCAGTACTCCTGCCTGGGAAATCCTATGGACAGAACAGCCTGGTGGGCTACAGTCCACGGAATCGCAAAGAGTCAGACACGACTGAGCAAATGAACACACGTGCACTACCCTATGGTACTAGAGAAGGAGGGAGGAACACAGGGGATGGAGACGAACAAGAGTCACTAAAATGACAGGACTGTCTGGGGGAGGCACACAAGAAAAATGAGTCTCTGGGCAGAAAAGTGAGGAAAATACAACTGATGGCTACTAAACAGGTTGATGTGGATACAGCTCATATGGATTTTTTTTTTAAACAAGAGATTTGGAACATTTCAGATAAATTTAAAAAATGCTCTCTTATACAACATGTATTTTAGTCATAAGAAAACTCTGCTCCAAGATGTTAACCCAGGCTAAAATATGAATTATTTCCAATTGAGTCTATGGACATCTAACATAAACTAGCCGTAAGAAACTACTTAGTTTAGGCTATGTCTCATTAATAAGGTATCTGTGATGCAGAAGTAGGAAATCAAACTTATGGTTATCAAGAGGGAAGGGGGAGGGATAAACTGGGAGATTGCGATTGACACATACACACGACTGTATGTTGGGTTGGCCAAGAAGCTCCTTCAGGCTTTCCCGAACGAACTTTTTGGCCATCCCAATATCAACTAGGTAACTAGCAAGGACCTACTGTGAAGCATAGGAAACTCAACTCAATACTCTGTAATGACCTGTATGGGAAAAGAATCTAAGAAAGAGTGGATATATGTGTATGTGGAACTGATACACTTTGCTGTACAGCAGAAACTAACACAACATTGTAAATCAACTATAATGTAATAAAAATTAATTAAAAACAAAAGAAATCTGTTTTGAAATGGGAAGCACACATAAGGCATTTCAGCAGCATACCAAAGGACCGTGGTTATCTTGAAAATCGAACCGTGTAATAGTTCACTGTGAGCTGAACTAGCCACATTTTTCTCATGGAACATCATTTTTACTTAAAGGTACAACTGAAGAGCCTCCCTGATGGCTCAGTGGTAAAGAATCCACTTGTCAATGCAGGAGACATGGGTTTGATCCCTCGTTCAGTAAGATCCCACACATCTTGGAGCAACTAAGCCCATGGGTCACAACTATTGAGGCTGTGTTCTAGAGCCCAGGAACCGCAACTACTGAAACCCACACACCCTAGAGCCCATGTTCCAAAACGAGAAGCCACCGCAATGAGAAGCTCATGCACCACAGTGAAGAGTAGCTTCCAATCGCCTCAACTAGAGAAAAGCCCGAACAGCAACGAAGATCCAACACAGCCAAAAATAAACTAAAAAAAATTTAACGTGACATTACTGTTCTTTTTTTAAAAAAAGGTACAACTGCAAAACTATGGTTATTTAATTTCTGTATTTGACCTACATTTTCCCAAAAAGTAAGCAAAATGAGCTTGACACTCTGTCAGAAAAATTGATAGTATGTGTTACCAATGACAAAATCTGAGCTTTCAAACAAAAATCTGAATTTTGGAAAACTGCTTCTCAATAACTAAAAGATAAGTGGGCTTTTTTTTTTTTTTTTTTTTTGCTGCTAAGTAATACTAGTTTAGAAACAGATTCAGTTTAACAAATCCTTAACATTAAGTTTTGGTTTTCATTCTTCTTACTGATTTCAATCAATCTTTTTAAGAATAAATTCAAAGACTCACAAGAATAATTTAAATCTAGTTGCCTAGAAGACAACTGCCAAAATTTTTATGACTTACCAGTGGCTGCTCTATGGTAAACATTAAGTATGCAAATAAGGAAAATGTCTAAGTATTTCACACCAACAGAACTTTAAGAATATATACACAATACATTAATACAATAACAAAAACTGGCTGATTATGAAGTGAAAAATGGATTTCTGAGTTCCTTTGGTTAGCTTTTTGAGTAACATAATTGTAATGTTACTCAAAATACCAAGAAAGTAACAAAACTGCTAGCTCAGTGCAAAAAAACCCCTTTTTTCTCCAAAATCTCTCAAAGTTGAATATCAGATAAACTAACATCCCCCAATGATGTCCAATCTTTAAAGAGCTACAAGTAAAAAAACTGCTGTAGAATGAGTAGTTAATTGATAAGATTTCCAAAATGGCAGAGGATCTTAAGAAAAAGTATTTTGAGTATTTTGGCTAACAACTCTGGAATCCACTGAGCTATCGCTGTCATTTCTGCTACAGGCTTCAGGAGGTGTCTGATTTAGCCTAAAGAAAAAAAAATGCAATAAAAGAAAATACTATGTTAAAATATTCACATTTTTTTCAAACTTTTAACCTCAAACTTCTATTTTGGGTTATCAAGGTTTCAACAATCTATGCCTTCTCAAGTATCATTCTGAGCCTATATATCTTACTTGAACCTGAAAATTTAATCAAGAAATGCCACAGTGATTTTTAGGAAATTCAACAGTCCTGATGAAGTCTGGTGATGGTCTGTTTCTTATGAGGATGCCACACTGGTACCTTTTCAATCAAAGGTGCTGAGAAACCAGGATATTTAATAAAGAGGCTAATTCAAGCAGATTATACAAAAATGTGTTTTGGACCAGAAACAAACAAACAAAAACAAAAAACTAAACAGTTAACATTTTAAGCTACTTTGCATAATTGTTCTTTTAATTATTATTGTATTTCAGAATTCATCCTGACAGGTAGCAGAAGTTACCTACGCTTGAAAAACAACCCAAGCAGACGAAATAATGGAGCATTGTTTTTAATAGACAACTCATCGCCTAAAAATTCCTGAAGTGAGGCACAAATGTTCACTGACCCCATTCTAAAAAAGTGACCTGGAACACTGCACTAGTACATTCTTGAACTCAATCACATTCCTTAACGTGGGTTTCTCCATCGTATTTACAACCAGTTAACATAGCTGAGGGTATCTGAATAAAATTACAATTAAGCACTAAGTCTAAGCTTAAAAACTTAATATTAAATGGATAAAAGTGTCAGAATACTCAACAAACCGTCCAGGGGTATCTCAGGTCCATCAAAATGAGGTCCATCATACCTCACTTTGCTCTGTCCATTTAAAGCAGTCTTTTAAGCTAGTTAAACGTTCATTAACAAAACTCAAGTGCCAAAACCATGCCCCAAAGCGGGTTATATGACACGTCTCATTTGAAATAAAATGCTTTCTGCCGGGCCCCGGTACATACCATACAGCTTCCCAATCCCATAAGTAACATGCTACACTTCCTTTACCGCTACCGTGGGAAGGGAGGGTGCCTCGGTGCTTACCGATGCCCGGAGCCACATAGATGAAGTAGAGGCAAGACGAAGACAGGGAGAAGAAGAAGATGAAGGCGAGGAGCGAGCGATTGGAGACCCGCATCATCCGCTTAAGCACAGACATCTTCCTCTTCCCGGCCGGCAGCTCGGGCTGCACTCTCAGGCCGGACTTGGGGGCACTGTCCAGGCCCTAAACTTCCATGAATGTGCTAAAAAAACACCACCACCCCGAGACTGCAGCGGGGCCGCGCGGGGAGGCTCTGGGGAAGCGGGAAGGAGGAGAGAGGAAGGAGCGGACGGAATGAATGAGAGGCTGGGAGGATGCGGGGCGGGGGAAAGGAGCGGACGCGGGGCCCGGGTCCGGGGACCAAAGGACCCGAGGAGGCCGTGGAAGGGCGAGGAGCGGCGTTCGACGCGCCCGGCCCGGTGGCGGCGGGAGGAGGGGCTGCAGGTGGGGAGAGGCGCCGGCTGCGCGCCGCGGCGCCCCTGCGGAGAGGGCGGCCGACTGCAGCACGCGCGGCTCCCCCGCGGCTCCGGCTGTCTGCGCCCGCCGGGGTCCAGGTCGCGATGCCCCCGCGCTCGGGGTCCGGGCCGCCCGCGCCAGGCAGGCCTGCGCCGCCTCCTCCTCCTCCTCGGGGCCGCGGCGTCTCGTGCCTGCGCTGGGCTAGCGTGGGCGCCGGGGCCGCAGCCGGCGCGGGCGAGGCGCGGGGGCCCGCAGGGGCCCTGGGGGCCGAGGAGCTGGGCGCTCGCCGGCGCACAGCCTCCTCCTCATGCCGCGCGGGGCCCCGGCGTCCCCCGGCGGCCGCGGGAGCCGAGCACAGGCGAGGGCGGCGTCCCGGCCAGCGGCGAGCGCGCTCCGGCTCCGGCTCCGGCTCCTGCCTCCGCCCGCTGTCCGCCCGGCCGCAAGGGCGGCAACCGCAGCAGCATTACCGCCGCCGGCCCGGGGTGAAGCGCCCCCGCCGGCGCCGCCCCCGCACGGCCCGCGGACACCAGGCGGAGAGCCGCGGGACGACTTGCGCGGCGGGCAGGGCCGAGGGGCCCAAAGACAGGGGGCCCCGGAGCCGCGTCCGGGTCGCTGAAGAGACGAACTCCAGAGGGCGGGGGGAGCCGCGTAGGAAATCGGGCCCGGCGACGCGTCCGGAGACCCCCGGGGTCTCAGCTCGTTCGCTCGGAACTGCAGGCGGCGCTGCGGCGGCCGCGAGGAAACCTGGCGGCCCCCGCCCACCCTTCCCCTCCCCTCGCCCGAAACACCGCGCCTCCTGATTGGCCCGCGCCGCCACCCCCGCTCCCCGCGCAAAGACCCGCGCCCCGACCGCGTCCTGCGTCACCGCGGCCCCCGCTCGCGCGCGGGGTCCCCGGCGGTCGCCGCGCTCCCGGGGGCTGAGGGACCGCTCTTGAGCCTCGGGTACGTTCCACGCTGGGGATCGGTAATGAACGATGCTGTGCTTGTATCTCAACGAGGAGGCTTCAGTGATGTGCGTTCCTCCCGAAATATACTCTCCGGAAACAAGGTGTTTTCTGATCCTGGATTAATGAAACCTCCCATCTCGCACTAACTATAGAAATATTACCGTCGGGATATGATAACGATCTACGTATATCTCTCATAATAGAACTTGCCTTCTGCTCTGAAGGTGAGCCCTGGGTAGCCCTGCTTTAGCTGCATCCGTACAGGCGGCACAGAAAAGACTTGTGCAACCAATGTGCCCTTAAATGCTGCAGCACCAGCCAGCTTCAATGGGCAAATTGCTTTACTGCACCTCCAAGGTCGTGGTCTATCCTTTGTTCAAAAGCTACTTTTTTCCTACTAGCTCGTCCTTAGCTATATCTCATTTTTCCAAAGTGTGTTTGTGAGTGTTTCTTTTGCAACTAGTCACGTAGGAGGTGGCTGGATGCCCCCTGCTGCCATTACTTGCTCAGTATTTCTAGATGCAGTGGTATTGAATTACCGCTTGATTGCCAGGAGATTTAGTACCTTCTTAGCAAAAGACCCATGCCTTCCATCCACTCTGATATAGCACTATGCTCTGTGGAGCCCGAAACAGGTACCTGAGTTTATAATTCTGCCAAGACCTTTTATTAACTGTGAAACTTATGCCAAGCCACTACCCTCTCCAAGCCTCTCTTCTCAGTCTTCAAATGGTGGGTGTGATACCAGCTTGCAGGCTATGGGATTAAACCTGATAACTGTGCAAAAAAACTAAACATGAGTTCTGGCACCTAAGGGGTTTCCTTTCATCTCTTTAGAGGTCTACTGGATAGAATCAGCAAATTCATCTTCATTTTGCTTTTTGGAGTACTTACAAGTTATTCAACTTCTCTGGCTAATTTGATATTTAATGTAAAAGTAAATGACATTTTTGTAACAGTTTTGTAACATCTGAAATACAAAATGGAGCAATATATAAAATAAGAGATAAAAATTTCTTGTAAAAAAAATAACCTATACAAGTGAGAAAGAAATCCATGAATAGTGAGAAAGCAAAATTGTCTTGTTTCCCTCTCTCACCCTGCTGACTTTTATCTGTCTTTATTTTCACCAGGTCAACTATTGTTTACAGTGCTTAATACCACTAATACCATTGCTGGCTTGGCAATGGATAATTCTCAGGGAAGACTGGGTTTTTGAAAGGAAAGTTTACTATAAAACTGATTGAGAAGATTAACATCTTAGAAATTAATGATTAATCTTATTTTAAGAACTCTGAAGCCTCTGTATAGATGGGCTTAGCTGGCATAGACAACTGTCATTGCTATCTATCCCAGGTTCACTGCAGTACTTGTTAGAACTGATTAGTTCTTCCCTGGATTTGAGCAAGTACTAGAAAACCAGTTTAGTCGGTGTGCTCTTTAGCACCATTGGTCACCAGCCACACAGAGAGGTAACCATGCCTCTTGCCTAACAGCCTGGGGTTGAATCTCAGTCATTCTGGTCAAGTGACCTCAAAGGTTACTTAAAACTCCCTGTGCTTCCACTTTCTCATCAGCTAAAGAAAATAACCATAGTATCTGTTAGGATCATCGTGAGGATTAAATTGAGTGAGTCAGTGCTTTAAAAAGCTTGGGAGAACCTGGTACCTAATAAGCACTATTTGAATATTTGTTAAAAAAATTTTTTTTAATCTTTCCTTTAGATCACTCTGTGCCAACAGTAACAAGTTGTGCTGGTCTATTCCTGTTTAAAAACACCTACTGAGTCAGCCTTGAAGTCTCAGTCTCTAATAGTCTGAAGTATGCCTCAAGGTCTCAGCTTATTTATAAAGCAAGAGCAATGAAATACTCAGGACCAAATCTTTTCAGCCCAAATTATCACCTGATCCTTTCTCAGGAGCCCGGTAAGGCCCACAGCAGAAGGGTGACCTACTCAGTTTCATTTTATGATACCAAAGAGACCTTAAACTTAAGGTGGTAAGACATGGTAGCAAGACCCAGTAAATTTCATGGTAGCTGTTTTGAGCTGAAGTGAAGTGAAAGTCACTCAGTTGTGTCTGACTCTTTGCAACCCCATGGACTATACAGTCCCTGGAATTCTCCAGGCTAGAATACTGGAGTGGGTAGCTGTTCCCTTCTCCAGGAGATCTTCCCAACCCAGGGATCAAACCCAGGTCTCCTGCATTGCAGGCGGCTTCTTTACCAGCTGAGCCACGAGGGAAGCCCAAGAATATTGGAGTGGGTAGCCTATCCCTTCAGCGTCTCTTCCCAACCCAGAAATTGAACCAGGGTCTCCTGTGTTGCAGGCAGATTCTTTACCAGCTGAGATACTGAGCTGAGGAGAGAACCAACTTAATCAAGTTATAACTAATGGTTTTCTATTTATGTTAATCAAAAATATGTTACTGAGATTGTAATTACCGTGAAAAAAAAGGGAGTATGTACTTGTTTAATGAGATGGGTGACACTTCACTTGGTTTATGCTAGGATAAATAATATCCATTAAGTGTTTTGGCCTTGCTCATAACCTTGGTTAAGTAAAAATCAGTAAGTTTTTTTCCTTGTGAATTGGGGAGAAAAAGAGAATGAAAGAGCACATAGAATCTCACTTCTATGATTGCTTAGGGTTCAGACCTCCATATTACAATCACTGATTAAGTATAGTAATTTTACATGTTTAAGTACATGGTCTCAGCATCTAAGATTCATTTCAAGAAAATTGTTAGGTTGATAAATTGTGCTTAGACAGTTGAATTTTTTTACTTACATAATTGGAATGTAGATTGTATGAGTTAGATATTGGCTTGATTTATAAAATGGAGTACATATTCCAAAATATTATTACAGAAACTTCCCTTAAATAAAGCCCATTTTCCCACTGATTTTCATTATAAATATAGTCAGAGTTCTGCTGAGAAAAAAATATTAGTCCCTATCTTTAAGTTATCTTACTTTTGAGATCAATCATAATCCCCTTAAAGCCAGATTTTAAAAGTTGTATATATAATTTTATTATTTCATTATATTATACTTAAATTTGAAAAAGAAAACCACCATAGTGGCAACAATCCCTAATTCAGCAGTTGACCCAAATTTCATATTCATCTTCCTTTGCCTTAATCTTTTCATCCTGAATCCAAGATCATTCTTCCACATCATAAGAATGCCCGGTAGCATTTTCCAGTATTCAAATCACTTTCCTATCATTTTCATAACATCCCTTTGGGGTAGGCATGGCAAGTATTATCAGTATGTCATTTGGGCGTGGGAAAACTAAATCTCAGTGAGGTACAATATCTGGCCTTGGGTCACGTGGTGATCAGTAGTAACAGAACTGAGGAAAGAACCAGAATGTTAACAGCTTCATTCAGTGCCCTTTCCACAGACTACACTGGCTCCCATTTTCACACATATTTCTTTGCCTATCTGGGCAAATGTTTGATTTGCTGCATATTTTCAATTTTTCTAGAAATGAATATATGCAATCCATTTTTTTCAAACTTTCTCTACCAATTTTGTCTCAGACATCTGTTTCAGGAACTATATTCATTGGATTGGAACCCACTCTAGTATTCTTGCCAAGAGAATCCCATGGACAGAGGAGTCAGGGGCACTACAGCCCATGGGCTCTCAAAGAGTCAAACACAACTGAGTGTCTGAGCATAACAGGGTGGTGCATAAAGTTAGGGCCCAATTGTTTAGTCCTTGGCTGTCATCAGTTGTTAAGTCAGAATGAGAAAACGAATTGATGCTGTTGGCTCCATCCATTCTTCTTCTCAGTTTCATGCTAGGTTTAGTCCACAGATGACTGCTGCTGCTGCTGCTGCTATGTCGCAACAGTCGTGTCCAACTCTGTGACCCCAGAGACGGCAGCCCACCAGGCTCCCCCATCCCTGGGATTCTCCAGGCAAGAACACTGGAGTGGGTTGCCATTTCCTTCTCCAATGCATGTACATGAAAAGTGAAAGTGAAGTCCCTCAGTACCAGGCTCCTCCGTCCATGGGATTTTCCAGGCAAGAGTACTGGAGTTGGGTGCCATCGCCTTCTCTACCACAGATGGCTGGTTTTGCCTCAAAGGGAATCTGAGCAGCCACTGATTTTCCCCCTGAGAAAAAAGCCTACCAACAGCAATGGGATTAGAATCTGTTTGGAAAACCTGGAGGGTAGAGACAGACGACAGACAACAAAAAGCAAAGATAGGAGATTGAAAAAGTAGGCAAGTCACATACCAGGCAGTACACTGTGCCTTATGTGGAGAGGACACTATTCTGGCTTCTTCAGGGTAAACACAGAGGCTGTCTCCGGACCTGCTTGAGGCTTCCTCTGAAAGCTGAGGAAAATCAGAATCCTGGCACATGTGTTACCCAGATACACAGGCACCTCCAGTCCTGTGTACACCAGTTGGGCAACTCAGCCCTAGAGAGAAGACCCATAAACTTGGCTACCAAACAGACAAATATACACATTCCTAGGGCAGCCTAGAATTCTGAACAGCAGTTAGTCCTGGGTAACTCTGAGAAAGACCTTTCTTGTTAATATACATATCCATAATATAAAGGCTTCCCTGGTGGCTCAGCTGGTAAAGAATCTGCCTGCAGTGCAGGAGATCTGGGTTTGATCCCTGGGTTGGGAAGATCCCCTGGAGAATGGAACAGCTGCCCACGCCAGTATTCTGCCTGGAGAATTCCATGGACTGTATAGTCCACTGGGTTGCAAAAGAGTCAGACACTGAGCAACTTTCACTTCACTTCATAATATAAAGAAGGAAAAAACAATGCCTATTGCTTGATGCAGTTAAAAGAATCTGCTCATTAGAGTCAAAAGAGCCTACCCTCAGTCACTTGATTTTTTTAAGAAGTCATTTCCTGAACACGATTCTATTTTGATGATTTATAGTTATTTCCCAGGACTCAGTACAAAAGCAAGACAGTAGATAATTAGTGAATGAATTAATTAACACAGTCTTAACTTTTACACAGTTATGTATATTCTTTTCAGTTTAGCATCACAAGGAGAACAAGTTAGTTCACCTTGTCTCTTCCAGAGGTTTTTTTTAATCAAAAGGGCCATCTCTATAGGTGAATGACTAAGAAAAGTAGAGGATAAAATAAATAGGTGAAAGATATATGCTATGAAAGTGTTCTATCATATCAACAATCTTCATAGCTGTGGCAAATGAAAGCTTTTTAAAAAATGAAATTATGACACAGAATAGCTTTTAATGAAGGACAGTGATAAGCCACTTTCTATCCATTTATTTTCATGTTTAACATATGCCTCACAGGATTTTCTCAGTCTGTGACTAAATCATTCTGGGAAAAATACTGGTTTCAGAGCTTAAATAGGTAAATGTTGAAGTGATAAATAGGTCTCAGGTAAATTCAATAAATGATTTCAGTGCCTCTGTGTCTGGAAAGGGAATTTTGGAATACTGAGGTCCTGGCATGCTGAAATCCCCGAGTTCATATCCACATGCTTGATGTAAGTTATTGTAACAAGACATGTGAAAAAGGAGAACTTGAGATACATCAGAGCTAACTAAAAGAAAGAAAGAAACCAAAATATATTCATCCTAAAAAGTATGAATAATACCAGCTTACCATGACCAATAAGGAATGCCTCCCAAATGCAACCACCTGGCAACATTAAACAAATTATTGACAGGTTAGAGAAAAAAATACATTGTCTTTTTCAATAGGTGAATGTATAAATATAGCACAATTTATTTACCTACCTTGTGTGTTAGTCACTTAGTTGTGTCCAATTCTTTGTGACCCCATGGACTGTAGCCTGCCAGGCTCCTCTGTCCATGGAATTCTCCAGGCAAGAATACTGGAGTGGGTTGCCATTTCTTTCTCCAGGGGATCTTCCTGACCCAAGGATAAAACCCAGGTTTCCTGAATTGCAGGCAGATTCTTTACCCTCTGAGCTGCCAAGGAAGGCTATTAATTGTTAAAGGACATGGCTTTCTGTTTGACTCAATTATGAATAAAAATATATTAACATATACACATACTATACATTTCATTTTGGTCATATACCTAGTAGTCAAAATTCTAGATTTTGTGATATGTGAATAATCAGATTTCAGAGACAATGGCAGACAATTTCCCAAGATGATTACACCAGTTCACAATCTCATCAGCAGCATTTGAGTTCAAGTTGTTCACCTCACCAACACTTAGTATATTCAACCCTATTAACATTAGCATTTCAGGTAGAATGTGATGAGTGTCTCATTTTGGTTTTAATTTGTACTTTTCCTGAGGGCTAGTGGGATTGAATAATTTTTCATAAATTTATTGACGTACAATGTCTCCTGAGGCTTGAAAAGCATAGGATACAATGAAACAATTTCTGATGTTGAAACTCTTCATAAAATAAGGATGAAGATATGTTCTAGTTTGTAAAGAGCTATTGCAAGCAAATTGCATCAGTATAATTAATGTAGAATCATACTCATTCGAGTCACGAAAAGATTTGGATTGGAAAGAATTAGCCAGTGCACTTGGATAATAAAATTAAGTGCTAAAAATAGAAAGAATGTGATAAGAAAAATTATTATTTATAGGTTTATGATTACCATAAAAAACATTAACTGGAAAACATATTAGATCTAATAGAGATTAATAAAGAGCCACTCAAGAAGTAAGTCAGAAGGAGAAAAAACAAATATCATATATTAATGCATATATATGGAATCTAGAAAAATGGTACTGATAAACCGATTTGCAGGGCTAGAATAGCGATACAGACTTGGAAAACAGACTTTGGACATGGCAAGGGAAGGAGAGGGCAGGACAAATGGGGAGAGTAGCACTGACATGTATACCCTACTGTGTGTAAAACAGAGAGCTAGAAGGCAGCTGCAGTACATACAGCATGGAGAGCCCAGCTTGGTGCTCTGCGGTGACGGGGGATATTCCGGGCTAGGAGGGAGGCTCAAGAGGCAGAGGATACATGTATGTATACCTATGGCTGATTCCCATTGTTGTGCAGCAGAAACCCACACAATATTGCAAAACAATTACCCTCCAATTAAACTTTAAAAATTAAAAAAATATATACAGTTGAAAAAATAAACAGCCACTCAAATATATATATATATATATATATACACGCGCACACACACACACACATACACACACATAGTTCAGCATGGGGATACATCCCTAAATATCAGAGCTCTAACTGGGCTTGATTATACGGAATCCCATAGTTCCTATGGAGAAGTATTTTAAGCATCATATTTAAGCAATTGCCCACTCATCTCAGCTTTGCTTGTTTAGGATGTCCTTCAAAATGTCAAAAGATTTCTACCAATCTCCTAATTATCTTTATCCTCTGCTTCCTGAAGCATTTCCTTAAATCATCATAAGTTGCTAGAAAATTTATGTTTCTAACCTAGTGCCTAGTCCTTCACCCTTTTCCTTTTTAGTAGGTAAAGTACTATGGTCCCATAACTTTGGAAGTCAATTCGTGTCAGAATTATTTACCAGACCTCAAAATAAATTTCTGGAGAGGATAGAGCAGAGAAAACAACATATACGATAGAATTATTCATCTCAAGACAGCTAGGACATCCCTCACTGTTTATGATTAGTAGCAGTGTATTCCACTGGTACCTCATAGAGCTACCATATGATGGCACTCAGAGCATAGAGAAAGCCTTAGTAACAGGATGATATGATAGATTATTCTATATCTAAATGCATTGTTTACCTATATATATAGCACATGTATAACATATGCTTTTAAAATGTAAAGACAGGGAATTCCCTGGTGGTCCAGTGGTTAGGACTCGGTGCTTTCACTGCCAGGGCCCTGGCTCAATCCCTGGTAGAGGAACGAAGATTTCTCAAGCCATGTGGCACAGCCAAATAAATAAAAATATCAAGATGAACAGCAAATGGAAGCTATAAAGTACCTGCTGCTGCTGCTGCTGCTAAGTCACTTCAGTCGTGTCCGACTCTGTGCGACCCCATAGATGGCAGCCCGCCAGGCTCCCCCGTCCCTGGGATTCTCCAGGCAAGAACACTGGCGTGGGTTGCCATTCCCTCCTCCAACGCATGAGAGTGAAAAGTGAGAGTGAAGTCGCTCAGTCGTGTATGACTCTTCACGACCCCATGGACTGCAGCCCACCAGACTCCTCCATCCATGGGATTTTCCAGGCAAGAGTACTGGAGTGGGGTGCCATCGCCTTCTCTGATAAAGTACCTGATTATATTACAAAAATAGATAAAATTGAGTCAAATTAGCTGGCACAAACATTAACCTTTGAAATTATATAATAAATACACAACAACAAAAAGAACTCAAGAACAGCAGAAAATATTTGTAAGTAATATTTATAAATGGACTTCCCTGGTGGCTCAGGTGGTAAAGAATCCACCTGTAATGCAGGGTACCTGGGTTTGATCTCTGGGTTAGGAAGATCCCCTGGAAAAGGAACTGGCAACCCACTTCAGTATTCTTGCCTGGAGAAATCCATGGACAGAGGAGCCTGGCAGGCTACAGTCCATGAGGTTGCAGAGAGTCAAACATGACTGAGCAACTAACACACATACACACACAATACTTATGAATAAACTGTAAAGGAAATGCATAAAACTAACATGAAGAAAAAAAATGGAGACTAGGCTTAAGGAGCTTAGAAATCACTATTCTGTCCCATCAACAAGCAAAACACTGAACACACTGAAAAAAAAACTTTTCTTGGATTCTTAAGAGAGATAAGGATACTATCTGCTATCCCCAAGTTTGGAGAAACAAGCAAATACAGGGAGTTAGGACTTCCAGAGGCAGAAAGTGATAAGCAGAAACCATCTAGGGAATCAGTGCTGGTGTAGGAAAACCTGATGGTAACTATTAATGACAAATTGCTAGCAGCTCTGTGGGTTTCCCTGGTGGCTCAGATGGTAAAGAAATCTGCCTGCAATGCAGGAGACCTGGGTTCAGTCCCTGCGTCAGGAAGATCCTCTGGAGAAGGGAAAGGCTACTAACTCCAGGATTTTTGCCTGGAGAATTCCATGGACAGAGGAGCCTGACTATGGGCTACAATCCATGGGGTCACAAAGAGTCAGACAGGACTGAGCGACTAGCTCACACACACACACACACAGGCTCAGTATGAACAAACCTGAGGGTTAAAACCTCTAGGGGACCAGTCATGGAGGACTCCACACTTTTGTGACTGTTGTCTCCAGGAGCTCAAACATGTTCCCATAATAAATATCAGCAAAAAATCTCGTGATTACAGGAGAGCACTATGTTCTTAACAAGGCATGCCCCTAGGAGAAACTAGCTAACCAGAGTCTGACTGATTGAGGCATTATCAGAGCCTAACTGTCCTGGGAAAGGGAACTGTCCAACTCCAATCAGTTCCAGTCATCTGGTCCCACCTAAGGGGGAGGAAAAAAAGCTGAGAAACACTTGTAAAGTTCACAGCTCAGAGGCAGAGACTCCCTAAAAGACTGAGACCTACCCGTAGGGGCACAGAACACTTCCCTTCCCCCACACCACTTCATTACTACAGGCCTGCTTACAGTAGTTCCTTTTGTGTAATACATCATGTCCAACTATCAAGAAAAAAACACTAGGCATATTAAAAGTTAAAAAATGTAACTTGAAGAGACAGAGCAAGCATCAGAATCAGACAGGGCAGGATATTGGAATGATCAGACAGGGAATTTAAAACAATTGTAATTAATATGCTAAGGGCTCTAATTAATAAAGTAGACAACATGCAAGAACAAATAGGCAATGCAAATCCTAAGTAAGCAGAAATGCTAGTGACAAAAAATACTTTGAGAAAAATGAAGAAAGTCTCTCATGGTCTTTTTACTACAATAGACACAGCTGAGGAAAGAATCTATAGTCTTGAAAATATATCAATAGAAACCCTTCCCCTCAAACTGAAAAGTGAAGAAAAATAAGACTGGAAAAAAAAAAAAAAACAGAATATCCAAGGACTGTGGGACAACATACACATAATGAGAAAACCAGGAAAATAAGAAATATTTGAAACAATAATGTCTGAAAATTTCTCCCGAATTAATGCCAGACATCAAACCACAGATCCAGGAAGCTCAGAGAACACCAAGCAAGATAAATGCCAAAGGACACTACACCTAGAGATATCATTTTCAAACTGCAGAAAATCAAAGAAAAAAAATCTTGAAAGAGCCAGAGGGAAAAAATACCTTACCTATAGATGAACAAAGATAAGAATCATCTTTGATTTCTGCTCAGAAATCAAGAAGAGAGTGGAATGATGTAGTTCGTGGAAGATACTAGCTACCAAAATGCACACAAGAAGAAACAGCATCTGAATAAGCTTATATCTATTAACGAAATTAAATCAATAATTAATAACCTTCCAAAACAAAAAGTATGAGGCCCAGATAGGTTCACTGGTGAATTATGCCAAACTTTCAAGGGAGAAATTGCACCAATTTTGTACATTTTTGTCCAAGAGGTAAAAGCAGAGGAAATACTTCTTAATCCATGCAATGTGGCCAGCATTATCCTAACACCAAAACCAAAGATATTACAAGACAAGAAAATTACAGACCAATATCTTTCATGTCCACAGATGCAAAAATCCTCAACAAAGTATTACCAAATCAAATCCAACAATGTCTAAAATGAATCATGTGCTATGACCAAGATGGATTTATCCCAGGTATGCAAAACTAGTTCAATATTTAAAACTAATGTAATCCATCACATCAACAGGCTAAAAAATAAAAATTACAGACTATATCAATAGATACAGAAACACATTTGACAAAATCCAACACTAACACCCACTAATGGTAAAAATTAAAAAAAAAAAAAAACCTTTCAGTAAACTAAGAACAGAGGAAAACTTCCTCAACTTGACAAAGGCTAGCTACCAAAAAACAAACAAACAAAAAAAAACCCTACATCTAGCATCACATTTAATGATGAGAAACTCAAAGCTTCCCACTAAGATCAGGAGCAAGGCAAGGGTGTTCCTTCTCACCACCCATTTTCAGCATCATACTGGAAGTTCTAACTAATGCAACAAGGCAAAAAAAAAAAAAAAAAGCGGAGCATAAACGATATACAGATTGGGAAGGAAGAAATATAACCATCTTTTACAGATGACATGATCAATGTAAAAAAATCCAAAAGAATCTACAAAAAGCAAGCAAACAAACACTTGAAACGAATCAGCAATTATAACAAGTTTGTGAGGTACAGGCTTCATATAAAAAAGCCAATTACTGGACTTTCCTGGTGGTAAATCTACCTGCCAATGAAAAGGCCAGAGGATTCTGCTTGCCACAGAGCAGCTAAAACCCGTGAGCCACAACTACTGAGCCTGTGTGCTACAACTCCTGAAGCACAACTCCTGAAGCCAAGAGCCTGTGCTCTGCTACAAGAGCAGCCACCACAATGAGAAGCCCATGCACCACAGCGAATAACCCTCACTCCCCGCAACTAGAGAAAGTCCATGCACAGCAACAAAGACTCACAACCAAAAATAAAAATAAATTCTTTTTAAAAATCAATTACTTTCCTGTACATCAACAATGAACAAGTGGGATTTGCAATTAAATACATAATACCATTTACATTAGCATCTCAAAAATTTAAAAACTTAGGTATAAAATTTAACAAACAATGTACAAGGTCTATATGAGGAAAACTACAAAACACCAATGAATGAAATATAAAAACTAAATGGAGAGATATTTCTTCTTCATGGATTGGAAAACTCAATATCATTAAGATGTCAGTTATTACCAAATTGACATACAGACTCAATGTAACACCAATTAAAATCCCAGCAAGATATTTTGTAGATATCAACAAACTGACTCTTAAATGAAAAGGCAAAAGGCCTAGAATTGCCAACACAATATGGAAGGAGAAGAACAAAGTTGGAGAAATAATACTCCCCAACTTCAAGACTTATTATAAAGCTGTGATAATCAAACTAGTTTGAAATTGCCAAAGAACAGACAAGTAGGCTCACATAAATTTAATCATCTGATATTTGAAAAGGCGCAAAGCAATGACATAAAGCAAAGATAGTCTTTTCAACAAATGATACTGGGATAACTAGACATCCACATAAAAAAAAAATTAAGCTTATACTCTTCACAAAAATTAACTCAAAATAGACCAGAGACCTAAATGTAATATGCAAAACTATGAAACTCCTAGAAGATAACATATGAGAAAAACTAGAATCCCTTGAATTTGGTGATGACTTTTTAGATACAACACCAAAAGTATGATCCATAAAAGATATAATAAGCTAGACTTTAAAAAAAAATCTTCTCTGCAAAAGACAATGTCAAGAGGATGAGAAAACAAGCCACAGTCTATGAGGAAATATTTGCCAAATATACATCTATCAGATGTATAATGACCATTATACAAAATGTGCAAGGAACACTTGGTGCTTACGTGGTGGCCCATTGACTGAGAATCCAATTTCCAATGCAGAGGACACAGGTTTGATCTCTAGTCAGGGAACTAAGATCCCACATGCCTCAGGGCAACTAAGCCCGTGAGCTGCAACAAAGGCACAGTGCAGCCAAGAAAACAAAACAGAATATACAAGGGACTCTTAAAGCTCAATATTAAGAAAACAAACAGCTCAATTAAAAATAGGGCAAAGACCTTAATGGACATTTCTCCAAAGATTATAGATAGCAAATAAGGATATGCAAAGATCCTCCACATCATGTATCATTAGGAAATGCAAACTGAAAAAAAAAAGCAACAAAATTCTACTACAAACCTATAAGAATGTCCAAAATCCAGAATACTGACAATGCCAAATGCTAATGAAGATATGGAGCAACTGGAACACAAATTCACTGTTGGCGAGAATGCAAAATGGTACAGCCTCTTCGGAAGACAGTTGGGCAGTTTCTTGCAAAACTAAACACACTTTAACCGTATGACGCAGGAATCACACTCCTTGATATTTACCCAAAGAAGCTGAAAACTTATGTCAACACAAAAATCAGCACACAGCTACTTACAGCAGCTTTCTATTTATAACTGTCAAAACTTAGAGGCAACCAAGATGTCCTTCGGTAGGTGAATGGATACATAAGCTGTGATCCATCCAGACAATGGAATATTATTCTAGGCTAAAAGGAAGTGAGTTATCAAACCATGAAAAGTCATGGAAGAAACTTAAGTGCATATTACTAGATGAAAGAAGTCAATCTGAAAAGGCTACATACTGTATGATTCCAAAACTCTTAAGACAGTGAAAAGCCCAGTGCTTGCCCGGGTTGAAGAGAGGCGAATGAATGAATAGGCAGGGCACAGAGTGTTTTTAGGGCAGTGAAAAATACTCTATTATACTGCAGTGATGAATGAGTGTGTGTGTGTGCACACTTGCTCAGTCGTGTCCAACTCTTTGGAATCCTGTGGACTGTAGCCCACTCAAATCCTCTGTCCATGGGATTTCCCAGGCAAGAATACTGGACTGGGCTGCCAGTTCCTTCTCCAGTAACAATGAATATATGTCATTATGCATGCCTGCTAAGTTGCTTCAGTCGTGTCCCACTCTTTTCAACCCTAAGGACTGTAGCACGCCAGGCTCCTCTGTCCATGGGATTCTCCAGACAAGATACTGGAGTGGGTTGCCATGCCCTCCTCCAGGGGATCTTGCCGACCCAGAGATTGAACTTGTGTCTCTTTATGTCTCTACATTGGCAAGGGCCATCTGGGAAGCCCATATGTTATTATACATTTGTTCAAACCAATAGATTGTACAACACCAAGAGTATACCCTGATATAAACAATGGACTTTGGGTGATAATGATGTGTCATTGGAGGTTCATCGATTGTAGCAAACCCACCACTTCTGGTGGAGGATGTTGATGATGGAGGAGGTTGGGGAGATATGAATAAGTGGAAGCTGAGAGTACATGGGGAAGTCTCTGTACCTCCCTCTCAACTTGTCTGCAATCCTGAAACTGCACTTGAAAAGCAATTTTTAAAAGGCCAATCTCCTAAAATAATGGGCCAATTTAAAAATCAGTTTAGGGACTTCCCTGATGGTCCCGTGGCTGAGACTTTGAACTTCTAATGCAGGGGATCCCTGATCAGGGAACTGGAGCCCACGTGTTGCAATGAAGGTCAAAGATCCCTCATGCTACAGCTAAGAAGTGGCACAGCCAAATAAATAAAAATAATTTAATTCATGTTGAAAATCAGATATTTTTAAAAGTTAATTTGCTTCCCCCCAAATGGAGATCAAATAGAAGGCTTGAAAATGGAAAGGGTGGGAAATTCAATTTGATAAAGATATGGATCTCTTTAAATGTGACAATGAATGTTAGAGAATGACCAGGTTAGAGAGTTACAGTCACTTCTCCCAAAATAGATGCTTTAAGACAGGACACACAGAAATAAGCAGGCCTCCAAATCAAGAGACAACTCTCAAGATGTAATGTAACAATATTCATGCGTGCATGCATGTGTGCGTGCTAAGTTGCTTCGGTCATGTCTGACTATTTGCAATCCCAGGGACTGCAGCCCACCAGGCTCCTCCATCCATGGGATTCTCCAGGCAAGAATACTGGAGTGGGTTGCCATGCCCTCCTCCATGGGATTTTCCTGACCCAGGGATTGAACCCACATCTCTTCTGTCTGCTGCATTGGTAGGTGGGTTCTTTAGCACTAGCGCCACCTGGGAAGCCCAACAATATTCATAATCACTACTAATTATGTTTCTTGTATTATTCATCTGACAAGACAGGAATGATATGGTTATTGTGAGGGTGAGAAAGATGATTGATCTATTTTTAAATAAGTGGAGTTGCTCCTTCAGGAAGATGTAAGGTGAAGAGGAAGCATTTCCCAGCTAATCAGCTCAGGTGTTTGAGATGGAGAAGGTCAGCACTTGTAAACAACACTTTGCCTTCCTAGATGGAAGCATTATTGCTTGCACTAAACACAATACCCCTTTGCTCATTATCCAGAGCACAGATACATCCCCCGCAAGACTGGACATCTTTAAACACATCAACCTTTTCAGGCGGCTAGAGGATAGAGAATGATTGCTCATAGTCTCTCCAGACTTTCCAGTGGGTTAAAAGAGACAAAATACCAAGGAAAGTACCTAACTGAGTTCAGAGTCCTTTACTGTAAGATCTTCCCTAGTCAAATGGTAAGCATCCATAGGTTTTTTTTTTTTTTTAAGAAATTTTTGATGTGGACCCATTTTTAAAGTCTTTATTGAATTTGTTGCCAAATAGCTTCTGTTTTATGTTTTGGTTTTTTTAGCCATGAGGCATGTGGGATCTTAGTTCCCTGACCAGGGATCAAACCTGCAGCCCCTGCATTGGAAGGCAAAGTCTTAACCATTGGACTTCCAGGGAAGTCACCATCTGTAGGGTTTTTGTTCACATGGATATTCACAACAACAGGCCATTATTACTGAGTTATTGTTGATTTAGGTTCTGGTCCTGATATGTTTTTTTTTTTTAATAACTTGTTCCAATGGAAAGAAAAACTCCCTATTTCGACTTAACCCCAAATCCCACGTTATCACAATAATATGCAGAACTGTGAAACTGATAGGATGACATGAAAGAACTGAAATGTACCTTTCCACATTTCACATCCAGGCATCCCCACACCTCATATATCTTTAAATTGTAAATGGTAGAAGAATTTTATCAATATGAATTTCATGGCGGTTAATAAAGACACTTAATTTAAAACACTCTCATTGAATTCCTGATTCAATCCTATTTAAAATAACATTAAAATCCCCTAGGAGCCTTTATCATGTATGGCAATTCTCAAGAACCGTGCAGTATGTGGAGAGGGAATATTAATACCATGAAATTTAAATTTCATTAAAATGAGATGGCCTTGACTTTTTTCCTATCTTTAAGAAAAAAATTCTGGTCAACCCTTCTCCACTGCCACAGAGCAAAGGGGCTGAAGCAATAAAAATATTATACATGTAGCAGAAAGAAAGCTTGTTATTAAAGGCCAGGCTGGCAGAAAGAAGTTTCCAGTGTAACCAATAAAATGAAAACAGTCTGCCACCTCTCCTGCCTGAAATCAACCAAAAATAACAAGGAGTACAAGAAAAATCTTCACTGATGCTGGAAAACACCTAAAACTCTGAGCAAGCCTATAGGAAGAAAGTCTGGGAAGACGATGCCCCATCAGAGAGAATGCTGGCAAAGGCTTCCTGCTCAGAACGTCTGAGACAGAGGTGTCAGAGCTCGGAGTTCTCTGAGGCTTGGAGCCCTGAGAGGCAAAACCAACACTGCATCCATGGAAGGCAAGCTGGTGCCAGGACGCGGAGACAGTCTCTCTGACCTCTTCTCACAACATGGCAGGGGAAGTATTCAACAGCAAAGTACAGCCACAACATTTCTCTAAGAAGCAGGCTGTTGGTGTGGCCTGTGGAGACAAAGCCTTGGATGACTTGTCGTCCTGAGCTGCCAATATTTTATAATCTGAAGAGTTCAGTTCAGTTCAGTCACTCAGTCATGTCCAACTCTTTGCAACCCCATGGACTGCAGCATGCCAGGCTTTCCTGTCCATCACCAACTCCCGGAGCCTACTCAAACTCATGTCCATCAAGTTGGTGATGCCATCTAACCATCTCATCCTCTGTCATCCCCTTCTCTTCCTGCCTTCAATCTTTCCCAACATCAGGGTCTTTTCCAATGAGTCAGTTCTTCTCATCAGGTGGCCAAAGTATTGGAGTTTCAGCTTCAGCATCAGTCCTTCCAATGAATAGTCAGGACTGATTTCCTTTAGGATTGAACTGTATGATCTCCTTGCAGTTCAAGGGACTCTCAAGAGTCTTCTTCAACACCACAGTTCAAAAGCATCAATTCTTCAGCACTCAGCTCTCTTTATAGCCCAGCTCTCACATCTATACATGATCACTGGAAAAACCATAGCTTTGACTAGACAGACATTTGTTGGCCGTAATGTCTCTGCTTTTTAATATGCTGTCTAGGTTGGTCATAGCTTTTCTTCCAAGGAGCAAGCGTCTTGTAATTTCATGGCTGCAGTCACCATCTGCAGTGATTTTGGAGCCCCCCAAAATAAAGTCTGTCACTGTTTCCATTGTTTCCCCATCTTGTTTCCCATGAATTGATGGGACTGGATGCCATGATCTTCATTTTCTGAATGCTGAATTTTAAGCCAACTTTCTCACTCTCCTCTTTCACTTTCATCAAGAGGCTCTTTAGCTCTTGTTCACTTTCTGCCATAAGGTTGGTGTTATCTGCATATCTGAGGTTATTGATATTTCTCCTGGCAATCTTGAGTTCAGCTTGTGCTTCATCCAGCCCAGCATTTCACATGATATAGTCCACATATAAGTTAAATAAGCAGAGTGGCAATATACAACCTTGACGTACTCCTTTCCCGATTTGGAACCATCTGTTGTTCCATATCCAGTTCTAACTGTTGCTTCTTTACCTGCGTACAGATTTCTTAGGAGGCAGGTCAGGTGATCTGGTATTCCCATTTCTTGAAGAATTTTCCACAGTTTGTTATGATCCACACAGTCAAAGTCAAAGGCAATCTGAAGAGTGGTAAATGCTAAGCCATACGTAAACATACTAGGAACTTGGATTATACAGAAATTCATGAAAAAGCAGTGCAACATCTCCTAACTTGGGTTAGAATCATGCCACAGGGCAAAATGCCTCATGAAAATTTTTGTAGGGAACACCTGGTCATGTAGATCCTCCTCAGGTGCACTCTTTGACCCTCACCCCTACTAGGCTGAGAGTGTGTGTGTACCTACTAAGTCACTTCAGTCGTGTCCTGCTCTCTGCAACCCTATGGACCGTAACCCACCAGGCTCCTCTGTCCATGGGATTCTCCAGGAAAGACTACTGGAATGGGTTGCCATTCCTTCCACAGACTGAGAGTAACTCCAGACAAAAGAGGATTGATCAAGAAGGAGCTAGCATAAAACACAAGAAAAACAGGAGGGGGGGGAAAAAGAGTGTGAAAGATTATATCATAAAAGATTATACCATGAATGAGATCAGTATAGATTTTTTAATTAAAAAGAATATTCATACACACATCTGGAATATAAATAGAGAAAGAAATAAGAGTTCAAAGAATGACTCCAGGCTTCTCCACAGGGACCCTGACTTCTTCAATAATTTTCAGAAGTCACCAGGGAAAGAAAATATCATGTACTAATTTTATACCTAGAGAGTTTAAAGTTTTAAACACAAAAATATAAAAAGTGAGATGGTAAAAA
Source organism: Oryx dammah (assembly GCF_014754425.2). Classification (NCBI taxonomy): domain Eukaryota; kingdom Metazoa; phylum Chordata; class Mammalia; order Artiodactyla; family Bovidae; genus Oryx; species Oryx dammah. The sequence goes on from NW_024070206.1 coordinate 36,262,071, forward strand.
TACTGGAAGAAAGAAAGGTGAATCTTTGTTATCGAATGAGCAAGGTCTTTGTAACTGAGTCATTAAAAGAGATGATCAAGAAATGTTACTAAGCAAAATTTCAAATGTCCCTTAAGCAACGACAGGGCTTTCCTGGTGGCTCAGTGGTAAAGGATTCGCCTGCCAGTGCAGGAGACACAGGTTTGATCCCCAATCTGAGATGATTCCACATGCCTCGGAGCAACTGAGCCTGTGCACCGCAACTTTTGAGCCTGTGTGCCGTGGAGCCCTGGAGCTGCAACTGCTGAGCTCATGCGATGCATCTACTGAAGCCCGCGAGCCCTAGAGCCTGTGCTCTGCAACAAGAGAAGCCTCTGCAAGGAGAAGCCTGCACACCGCAACCAGAGTGGCCCTTGCTCCTGGTAATGAAGACCTGGCACAGCCAAAAAGAAATAAATGAAGTAAAGAATGTTTAAGAATCAAGGACAATCTGAAAATAAATATTTGAAACACATAAAAGAGACAAAGTATTAATTAGTATATTACAAAATCACTTACATGTCAATAAGAGATATAAGGAAAGGAAGTTCTCATAGGAAAAAAAAGTTTTAAATAACCAGAAAGTTGTCTTTTACTCAAAATGTTAAAAATGCAAATTAAAATGGCAATGAGATACCATATTCCAATTACTGGTTTGAGAAAGAACCAACCGTATTAGCAAGTGGCAGTATAAACTAGTACAAACCTCTATGGGGGCAAATGTCACCATTATATTAATATCTTAAATGCATATAGTTTTTGGTACAGCAATTACTAATTTTAAAAAGTGTCCTCCAATCCTACTTGTACATATGTGCAAAGAAATGAACACAAGGATATATGTTTGCAGCAACATTATAAGCATAGAATGACTGGAAATAACCTAACTGCCAACAATAATGGATTGGGTGGAAAAATTATATCAGTGCAATTGAAAATTATGCTTGTAAAGGCCTGAGATCAATTTCGTATGAGTCAGTACAGCCTGACATTAAAGCTCCTAAAACTCATGCATTTGGTGCTCCCATTTACATCTTCAGGATTCTAGCAGGCAACACTCAAACTGAACATCTAAGGAGTTTTCAAAGGAAACTGCTTATACATTCTGGACAGGGGTTTCTCTAGAAACCCCTAGAGGTAGTACTACAAGGCACAGTATAACCACAAAATAGGCCTGAAGAGGGGAAGGAAAGGCCCGGTTACGTGAACTGGAAGGAGAGAGTGGTTGGAGAGAGCCACCAGGGGACCTTAGGAAGCCAGGCCAAGGCCTCATCTCTCTCTTCTCCCACTTAGATCTTTCAACTTGAAGCCAGAGGTGAGGAAGTTTGAGGATGAACCCATTACAGAGCTCTAATGAGTGAACGAAAAGTACAGAGTAGGTCTGGAGCGGGAGATGGGAGATATGCAGAGCTCTGTTTTCTGGAAAGCAGAGTTATACACATACTTAAGCACCCAAAAATCTGGCATGAGGGGCCTTTGGAAAGGAGAATCATATAAAAATAAGAGTCTTTGGTCTTCCTTGGTGGTTGAGTGGTTAAGAATGCACCTGCCAGTACAGGGGAACAGGTTTGATCCCTGGTCTGGGAAGATCCCACATGCCAAGGAGCAACTAAGCCTGTTTGTCACAGCGACTGAGCCTGCACACCCTAGAAATTGTACTCTGCAGCAAGAGAAGCCACTGCAATGAGAAATCCTGGCACCACAACTAGAGAAATCCTGCAAATAGCTATGGAGAGCCAGCTCAGCCAAACATAAAAATAATTTAAAAAATTTTAAAAAAGGAGCTGTTGAAGTATAAAAGAAAATCATACTTTCTCTGCATTCTTTTTATTTTCATTTTTATGCATTTTTATTTATTATTTTATTTTTATCTATAAACTCATTTTATTTATAATTTTATATTTATTTATCGTTGAATTTTTTGTAACTACGTGTGTGTATACATATATATGTGTGTGTGTGTGTGTGTGTGTATATATATATAATTATTTTAAAACTAGCTGGTGGCAGAATTCAGGGAGAAAACTGTTGGTAGGTTATCCTGGCTGAAGAAAAGGGTATCAGGAAGGCAAAAAAGAAAGACAAAGAATCAAAAACAAAAGAAAAATTATTTTCATAACAAAATAAGAATCATTTGGAGAGGGCAAAGGAATCCAAGAATAGGTAGACAATAGGGAGAAGTGAAAAATTCGAAGAGAAATACAGGGACCCAGAAAATGCTGGGTGGCTGAGCCTGAGGAGAAAGAAGACCAGAACGAACCAGAATTGAAGAACGGAATCTGTACACGCCATTTTGAGTCACCCCAGTCCTTCAGAAAAACCTTGTGTTTATGCCATGTGGATAGGGTAGGTGGGAGAAATTAAAGGAACAGAAATTCTGTTTGCTGTTCCAGCTGCTTTAGCATAAGAGTGAAAAAGAGTTACAGACGGACAGACATTAAAAACAAATTTCATCCTAAACCAGATACAAGGCGAGACTTTGAAAAACATAAGCTCCTAGAAAGTCTTCATCGGTATCACATTTAAGGTCAGAGATCACACCGGTATTAAGAGGGAGCCTATATAGCTGGACTCTGAGAACACCTGGGGAAGCTGTGTGATATAAATAGAATCAGGTGAGACCAAATAAGTGTATTCAAGGACAGGCCTGACTCGGGTACATTTCTTAAGCGTCTAAGAATCCATCTGGAGGAACGTGTAAAGCTCTGAGCAGCTAATTTGCACTGGCTCTTTTGCACATTGGGCTTCCCTGGTGGCTCAGACTGTAAAGAATCCACCCGCAATGCAGGAGACCTGAGCTTGATCCCTGGGTCGAAGATTCCCCTGGAGAAGGGAATGGCAACCCCACTCCAGTGTTCTTGCCTAGAGAAATCCACGGACAGAGAAGCCTGCTGGGCTACAGTCCATGGGGTCACAAAGAGTCAGACATAACTGAGAGACTAGCACACTTTTTTTTTTTTTTTTTTGCATAGCAGTAGGGTTAAGAGGTTTAAATATTATTCTGGGAGCTGAGAGTCAGTGCTTCATGACTCAAGATAACAAACTACCAAAACTTTTCTGTCATAATAAATCATGTACCCAGGCCCTGGGACTGTAATCCTTCTTTGTTATCTCTGTTTTCAACAAAAATTATGACGTTAATGACAATGACAAAAACTGAATGTGAAAAACTAGTTTGGCAGCAAATGATAAATCAGAATATCAAATACAAAACATTAATAATAATTTTACAATTAATTAATAATCTGCAGAACTTAGAGGACTTTAAGATACATAGAAAAATAGAACTGGATGAGCAAAACCAAGATAATGTATAAAGGGGCATAAAAGAGCTTTCTCATATCAAAAAAGGCCTGCATCCTTCCTTACTAAAGTTTTTTACATGCCTTGTCCCAAATATATAAAATCTGATAACATCAAGTATTTGGACTTAATTTTCTAAGAGTGATGATGGATTGAATCTTTAGAAGACATAATATGTAGGTTTTTGCTCTCTCCTCACCACTTATACATATTTGTGAATTAACCAATTGGTTTAGGAATGCAGACAATGGTTATTGAAGAGTTTTTTATATTAGAGTCAAGCAACCCATATGGACCTCATTTGTTGACAATACATACAATAATCAGCTGGGCTAAGTGGCTCTGGGTTTTGGCAAAGAGGAAAGAGTCATGTGATTAGTAATTAATTTACAATAGGCATACAAAGTTCAATCTTTATAGATAAAACTCTATATTAATATTATGTTTACCCATCAAAAGAATTTGGCATAGCCTGTCATTTAAAAATCACAGATACAACAATGCCAAATCAGTCAAATAAGACAAAAGCTAGGTAATAAATATGAAACTCTATGGATTTGGTTATTCTCTATTTATAGATATTAATGGTAATAATAGCTATTTTCTATTTATAGATGGGAATATAGAGTAGAATAGATCTGCTCTCAGATAGTTTCATTGCCTTATAAAATATATGTGATTTTGCTTATTTGAATCTGATTTATCTCTACCAAATTAATGAGGATAATAAAATTATTTACACAATTTTGTTGTTGTTTTAGTTGCTAAATCATGTCTAACTCTTTTGCAACCCCATGGACTGTAGCTGGCCAGACTCCTTTGTCCATGGGATTTCCTTTGCAAGAATACTGGAGTGGGTTGCCATTTCCTTCTCCAGGTGGTCCTCCTGACTCAGGGATCAAACCCACATCTTCTGCATTAGCAGGTGGATTCTTTCCCACTGGGTCACACCAGGGAGGCCCCCACTTACACGACAGGGTGTGTTAAAAGAGATGATCTAAAACTTGACTATAAGGCAACAAAGGAACATGGGTTTAGTCGTCCCTCAGCCTGTGGGATCTTAGTTCCCAGACCAGGGATCGAACTCACATTCCCTGCATCACCACTACAGAAGTCCTAGCATGAGTTTTCAGTGTCATACGGGGACACTGTTTAATCAGCCCACTCATGGATTATTTTATTATCTAGTGTAACTTTCCTTTGTTTGACATTTGTACAGAAATTTTGGTATGAGTACATGAATTAAGATCTTAGACTCTCTGGAGATAAGTGCTAACTTGAAGGTAGCTACAGTGGAACCACAAGTAATTTCTGTTGGGTAGAAAAGATAGCCCCAAAAGTAATTTTTTAAATTGCGCTACTGATCAATCTTGTATTAACATTTCTCTCTTGTTGATATTTAGTCCCTAAGGCATGTCCTCTTAAATGCCTATAAAAACCTACTTCTTGAACAGCTTTTTTATCCTGCTGATTCTCTCACTAATGAGTTAATAAACATTTTGACATGTGTTCATACTATTTTGAAATGATAATCATGTTTTTAGCTTCTTGAAAATTTTATTTAGACAGGTAGTTATGATGGCTAAATAAGATAATATACCTAGAACACAGTAAATGCTCAATCGGTGTTAGATTTTATAAAGTTTCAGGCTCTATAAAAGAAAAATGTAACACTATTCACAGAGGGAATAAATATATATACATACAGTGTATAAATCTGTTCAATATGTGTATATACATACATACTATATCTATTATACTGTTATAGATATCATATACATAAAACATTTACTATAGGAATCTTAGATAACTTCTAGGAAACCTCCATATTTCCATATTCCTATAATTGACTTTAATATTTTATAGAAAATATTAATATTAATAACCAATACCAATACACTCAAGTCTGATTTTGGCTTTATATCTCTGAGCTGAAAGTGCTTAAACAGATCAAAGCAGAGTAGCAGTACTGTAAAGTTAACTCTGAGAACTGTACTAATTCAATAAAAGGCACTTACAGACTTCTTGAGAAATACTAACCATGTGACATGCCTAAATCACAAGAATCACTCATTTATGAATATCCATCTTGAACAGACACTTACTCATGTGGCCAAGGTGTGTGTAGGGGAGGTGGATAAAAGGCAGGAGGAAACAGCACAGAAAAAGAGAAATAAGCACTACTTGTCTGTACTTCTCTCTTGGTAAACGTGACCACAGAGTGTCTGGGAAACTATTTATTGGGTTGGCCAAAAAGCTTGTTTGGGTCCCCATAGCAGCTTATGACTGAATGAACATTTTGGCCAACCCAATGCCTTGCAAATAAAAATATGAAGGAAGACTTATCCTAAAAGTTTTTACTCAGGGAGGCACCCCAAATGATTAACTATACCTCTAACTATGAGAAACAGTCAATTGATTTATTTTTAAAATTTTTTAGACATTTAATTTTACCTAGGGAAACAGAGGAGCTTCCCTGGTGGCTCAGTAGTAAAGAATCCACCTGCAAGGCAGCAGACATGAGTTCCATCCCTGGGTCAGGAAGATCCCCTGGAGAAGGAAATGGCAACCCCCCGTAGTATTCTTGCCTGGGAGATTCCATGCACGAGGGAGCCTGGAGGGGTCCACGGAGTAGCAAAGAGTCAGACGCAATCTGGTGACTAAACAAGAACAAGAGGAAAAAGAATCTATTTCTCCCTCATCAATAAAATAGTTACCTGGCAGAAACCAACCCAACCTTGTAAAACAATCATCCTCCAATTAAAAAAATTTTTAAATAGTCACTTATATTCCAAGATTCTATAGTGTTCAGGCCAGTTCAGTCACTCAGTCCTGTCTGACTCTTTGCAACCCCATGGACTCAGTACCTGGTAGAATATTTCAGTAGTGCCTGTGACCCAACGTGTCTGCCTTGAAAGATGATCATTTCATCGCTTCTTCACTCATAGAAGCTGATCAACTGACGTCATTAAGAGTTTTCACTTTCACCACAATGAATAAGGTGGGAGGGAAATTTTGTATTCTTCCCTGTTCTAGTTGAAAAGGTTAATTTACAGGACAAGTTAAACATGCGCTATCTGTAATTTAGAACATTTGTAAAGAGTAAGGTCAGGAAACAGATGAATAAAACATTTTTCACAGTAGTAAATTATTTAAATGATATTAACTAACTTAATCCTCTGAAGAATCTTCCCTGGCACTGTCGTTTAAGGACAAGGGCTTCTAGGCAGTTACTTATTTTAATATTTCCCCCCCAATTATACGTGGTTCATAATAGACTCATTATAAAAACGTGAAAACAGAGATATATTGAACAAACTGCAAAAGTCTCTTAATACCACTGTAGAACACCATCTGTATTTTTTTTTAAATATTATGCTTCTTGTTGTTTTAATCACTAAGCCGTGACTGACTCTTTTGTGACCCCCTGGACAGTAGCGTGCCAGGCTCTCTGTCCATGGGATTTCCCCGGCAAGAATATTGGAGTGGGTTGCCATTTCCTTCTCCAGGGGATCTTCCCAGCCCAGGGATTGAATCCGCATCTCCTGCATTGCAGGCAGATTCTTTACCACTGAGCCACCACTGTGGGGCCCTAGATGGGAACCTTAAAAAAGAAGGGCTAGCTTTGCGGTTTAGAGCTAAGATGGCACCTGGCGGAAGAGATGAGGGCGCAGCCTAAGTTGTCTGTCAAAACTTTTGATTGGCTCTCTTGATTTCCGTACATGTAGACAGCACGTGATCACCATAGACTCCTGTTATAATGATGGCACATGATGATTTGACCTTTAATGTGATTGGTGCAACTATGGAAAGTCCCTTGCAAACCCCTCCCTGCTTGCCTTTAAAAACCAAGAGCTTACAACAATAAACCGGAACTGCTTAGCCGGAACCCCTGTCACGTCTGATTGTCTCTCACTGGCCGAGGGGCTGGGTTGGCGGACGGCAGGCTCACCTCTCCTCGGAACCCCTCGGCTTTGCTGAGGGAAGTTCCACTGCCTCTCTCTTTCTGCAGAGCGCCCCCCACACACCACAATATCAACTAATATACTATCAGTTCAGTTCAGTTCAGTCACTCAGTCGTGTACGACTCTTTGCTACCCCATGAATCGCAGCATGCCAGGCCTTCCTGTCCATCACCAACTCCAGGAGTTCACTCAGACTCATGTCCATCGAGTCCATGATGCCAGCCATCTCATCCTCTGTCGTCCCCTTCTTTTCCTGCCCCCAATCCCTCCCAGAATAAGAGTCTTTTCCAATGAGTCAAATCTTTGCATAAGGTGGCCAAAGTACTGGAGTTTCAGCTTTAGATCATTCCTTCCAAAGAAATCCCAGGGCTGATCTCCTTCAGAATGGACTGGTTGGATCTCCTTGCAGTCCAAGGGACTCTCAAGAGTCTTCTCCAACACCACAGTTCAAAAGCCTCAATTCTTCGGTGCTCAGCTTTCTTCACAGTCCAACTCTCACATCCATACATGACCACTGGAAAAACCATAGCCTTGATTAGACACTCCTTTGTTGGCAAAGTAATGTCTTTTCTTTTCAATATGCTATCTAGTTGGGTCATAACTTTCTTTCTAAGGAGTAAGTGTCTTTTAATTTCATGGCTACAGTCACCATCTACAGTGATTTTGGAGCCCCCCAAAATAAAGTCTGACACTGTTTCCACTGTTTCCCCATCTATTTCCCATGAAGTGATGGGACCAGATGCCATGATCTTCGTTTTCTGAATGTTGAGCTTTAAGCCAACTTTTTCACGCTTCTCTTTCACTTTCATCAAGAGGCTTTTGAGTTCCTCTTCACTTTCTGCCATAGGGTGATGTCATCTGCATATCTGAGGTTATTGATATTTTTCCTGGCAATCTTGATTCCAGCTTGTGCTTCTTCCAGCCCAGCATTTCTCATGATGTACTCTGCATAGAAGTTAAATAAGCAGGGTGACAATATACAGCCTTGATGTACTCCTTTTCCTATTTGGAACCATTCTATATATTGTATGTATTATATATATGATATATATTATAAAAATAAATGAAATCATTTTAAATATATTATTCTTTAACCTGATCTTTTCACTCATACATTATAGACATTTATTAGTGTCAATTCATATGCATCTACACTGTCCTTTTTGGTAGCTGCATGATATTCCTTTGTATGACTGTATCATGAAATAATTTAATGTATTAATTAACAAATTGCAATTTACATTAGGATCACCTATGAGGTTTGGTGATTGTCCTGCTTTCAGTGTCCAAACTTATACATATTTAGATTCAGGTCTAGTGTTTGGCTCAAATATCCATATTTTTAAGAGTGTTCAGAAGAGATTCTAATACAGGCCAAAATTTGTGAACCACTTAGTTAACAACTTTCTTGTTGGTGGATATTTAGTTCCTTTTTTTAAATTTATTTATAATACTGTAAGAATATTGACATCTGAAAACAGAAGCAGAAAATTGTTTTTCAGTTGCTCAATCATATCCAACTCTTTGTAACCCCATGTATTGCAGCACACCAGGCTTCCCTGTCCTTTACCATCTCCCAGAGCTTGCTCAAATGCATGTCTATTGAGTCAATGATGCCATCCAACCATCTCATCCTCTGTTGTCCCCTTCTCCTTCCCTCAGTCTTTCCCAGAATCAGGGTCTTTTCCAACGAGTCGCTCTTTGCATCAGGTAGCCAAAATATTGGAGCCTCAGTTTTAGCATCAGTCCTTCCAATTAATATTCAGGATTGATTTCTTTTAGGATTGACTGGTTTGATCTCCTTGGTGTCCAAGGGACTCTCAGGAGTCATCTCCAATATCACAATTCTATAGCATCAGTTTTCTGGTGCTCAGCCTTCTTTTCAGTCCAACTCTCACATTCATACATGACTACTGGAAAAACCACAGCTTTGACTAGATAGACTTTTGTTGGCAAAGTAACGTCTCTGCTTTTTAATACGCTCCGAGGTAGAAAGTTAGGAAGAATCTAGTTTCTCTCCCTCCCTTTATTCCTTTCCAACTTTCCTCCTTTTTTCTGCCCTTGTCTCTGATTTTCCCACTTTCTCCATAATAAAAGATTAGATAGATTTAGGAGAAAACAAAGTGCTGAAGTAAGCTTGGACCAAAAAAGGAGTTCAACAGATAATAGTGGGAGATACTGGCAGAAGGGAAGAAAATAATGTTGTCAAAAAGGCAAAGCATTCATTAATTTAACTGCTGCATTTAATTAGAAAGATGCAAAATGGTGATGTAATGAGGGAGAGAGGCTATCCTCAGGTTTTGGAATTAAGTGACTGAAGAAACATGAGACGGGGTGGGTTATTTTAGATGTATCCTTGTGAAACAGAAATGCTTGTTTCAAGACGATTTTCATTTCATCAGGACATCTACCTCATGCATTTAGTTTTCACAACTGTTGCAAATGTAAGCATAAAAGCAAATGAGTTCTCTTTCACTTGCTAGCTGTGTAATGTTCAGCAAGCCCATCTCTCTTGCATCAGTTTCTCTGTCAAATGTGTGAGCTAGCTTAATCTACAAGCATCATTTGCCTCTAATATTCTTAATTCTACGAGACAGCAGTTTATTTTATTTTGTAATTAACCCCATTTCAGAAAAAATAGGCTTTTCTTAAGAGAGATGCAGATATAGAGAACAGATTTGACACAGCGGGGGAAAGAGCGGGACGAATGAAGAAAGCAGCGCTGATATAGATACACGACCGTGTGTACAATAGGGAGCAGGTGAGAAGCTAGTGTACAGCACAGGGAGGCCAGCCTGGTGCTCTGCGACGACTACCGAGAGGAGTGGATGGAGAGAGGGGAGGGAGGCTCAAGAGGGAGGTGACGCATGTATAATTATGACGGACTTGCCTTGTTGTACGGCAGAAACCAATACAACATTGAAAAGCACTTTTCCTCCAATTAAGGAAAGAAACAAAAAGAGCCTTTTCCTTTTCTTTTTAAAAAATTTTTATTTATTTATTTATTTTTCCTTTTCTTTAGTCTAATTTTAAAACCCATGGGCCTTGGGGTATGTGACTATGAACATTTTGCAACCACAAATGTACATCCTTCTGTAACCTTTCTCATTTAAGATGCATCAGATACCATACGTTATTCTAACACAGAGGCCCAAAGAGAACTCCTCAACTGTGGGAAGGTTTTAATAGTTCAGTGGAAATCAAGCCACAAAGAGTTACAGGTGGGGAAATGATATCTCTAGGATAGGAACAATTTTAAACAAATTCTAGGCAAATGGAAAATTTAGGCTCAAACTCGAAGATTACCAAATGACAACTTTGGGACTTTTCACCTTTCTGCAATAAGAAATGCATCAATGAAAATGGTGTTTTTCTTAAAAAAATAATTTTATTTACTTTTGGCTATGCTGGGTCCTCATTGCTGCGTGGGCGTTTCTCTAGCTGCAGTGAGCAGGGGCTCGTCTCTAGTTGTGGTGTAAGGGCTGCTCATTGCGGTGGCTTCACTTCTTGCAGAGCATGGGCTCTGTGGTGTTCAGGCTTGAGCAGCCTGTGGTACATGGGCTCAGCAGTTGTGGCTCCTGGGCTCCAAAGCACAAGCTCAATAGTTGTGGTGCTTAGTTGTTCCACAGCATGCGGGATCTTCCCGGATCAGGGACCAAACCCGTTTCTCCTTCATTGGCAAATGGATTCTTTACCACTGAGCTACCGCTGCTGCTGCTGCTGCTGCTAAGTCGCTTCAGTCATGTCTGACTCTGTGCGACCCCAGAGACGGCAGCCCACTAGGCTCCTCTGTCCCTGGGATTCTCCAAGCAAGAACACTGGAGTGGGTTGCCATTTCCTTCTCCAGTGCATGAAAGTGAAAAGTGAAAGTGAAGTCACTCAGTCGTGTCCGACTCTAGCGACCCCATGGACTGTAGCCCACTAGGCTCCTCCATCCATGGGATTTTCCAGGCAAGCGTACTGGAGTGGGGTGCCAGTGCCTTCTCCAACTAAGCCACTAGGGAAGCCCCAAACTGTGTTTTTCTTATTAAAGCAATTGACTTGTCAGGATACAGAGAAGGCAATGGCAACCCACTCCAGTGTTCTTGCCTGGAGAATTCCAGGGATGGCAGAGCCTGGTGGGCTGCCGTCTATGGGGTTGCACAGAGTTGGACATGACTGAAGTGACTTAGCAGCAGCAGCAGCTTGTCAGGATAAGACCAAACCAAATAGTATAAAACGAAGAAAGACTGCTTAGGCTGAAATAAACACCAAGTAAGTGACAAATAGTTCAGCATCAGTGAACCATAAGCCAATACCATATGTTGATCACACAAGATCAGACAGGAGGTTCCTGCTTGCTTGTTGGCCCAGTGGATACCATGACTCCTCTTGTGGTGGATTGAATGATGGCCCCCAAAAGATATGTCCACCCAGGACTTGTGGTTGTGACCTAATTTGCTGCAAGGTCTGTGAAAATGTAATATGTGCTGCTGTGCTGTGCTCAGTTATTCAGTCGTGTCCAGCTCTTTGTGACCCCATGGAGTGTAGCCCACCAGGCTCCTCTGTCAATGGGACTTTCCAGGTAAGAATACCAGAGTGGGTCGCCATTTCCTTCTCCAGGGGATCTTCCCAACCCAGGGATGGAACCCACATCTCCTGCATTGCAGGCAGATTCTTTACCACTGAGCCACCCTAAGTCCAGTGATAAGTGTGCGCATAAAAGAGGAAGAGATGATGTGAAGACAGAGGCAGAGAGTTAATGGTGTCTATAACCCAAGGATTGCCCACGGCCACCAGAGGCAGGAGAGAGATCCAGGATGAAAACCCCGTCTAGAGCCACAGGAGGAACCAACCCTGCTGATGACCTTGATTTCAGACTTCTGGATTTCTGGCCTCCTTAACAGTGACAGAATTCATTTTTGCTATTTTAAACTATCCAGGTTGTGGTAATATGTCACAGCAGCCCTAGGAAACAAACACACTCCCTTAGAAATATAGTTTCCAAAAATACTGATCTGCTCAGAGTTCCCTGAACACACTGTACAAAGGCACATGAGATATAATCTCTGAGTCCTTTAGGGATAAGTGATGCTGGCCTAAACGCCACTTCCATCTCTTACAGCCACAAACCCTCCTCCGTGCATACTTTCTCACCATTGAAGGTTTGCCACATTGGGTTGCTCAGGCTGTGCACTGCAAAACGGTGTGCAGCCATGGGGGCAAGTGGGAGCTGCAATGAATTAGCACTTTGCCATCAAAGCTGTGCCCCTGCTGTGGGGCTACAAATGCCTCTTTTTGGCACAAAGCCACCACCCAGTCCCAAAGAGGCTTCTTTGTAAAATTTGTACAAAAATGACATCCCATCAGCCGTGGTCTTAGTGGTTCTTTGTATCTGTCCTCTTGCCCCGATCTCATGATCTTGGCTCTTTCCCAAGACTGGTACCCATAGATAATTCCCAAATATCAGGCATTTCTTGAGACTATTAGAATTACCTAGTTGGGTGGGGGTAGCATAGAGGAAAAATATATCACATACTATACAATTTCAACACCGTGCTCAGTTTTTCCCTCATGTTATCCTCTCCTTTCCAAAACCCCAAAATCTACACACACTTCTGCTCCTAGTATAAGCCATCCCACCAATCTTCTCTGTGTACCATACTCTGAAGGATAAAATTTTCTCCATCTTTTATTCACTATTTTACATCTCTGAGCCTTTGAACATGCTGGTCCCTATGCTTGGAATCACTTTCTCCCCTTGTCCACCTGGTAAACTCTTATTTACCTATTCATCTTTCAAACCCCATTTATAAATGAAAGAAATGGGATGATTAAAAAGTGAAGATTAGGCAATGCCTCTCTGAATTCACCAGTTGTCATCTATCTTTTACATATGATTCTCTCTTCACTCCTACCTTTCTCAGCTTGATGATAGTTCTTTGAGAGCAGAGCCCTGACTGGTTGCTCCCATTTCCCTGCACTTAGTTGATGCTCAAATGTTTGTTTCCTGAACATTCTTTAATTACCAAATATCTTAAAAGGATTATAGTCACTTAAGTTTAGACTCTTGCCATTCTTCAAGCTTGACGAGTTTTGCCTGCCATCCCTTCTAGTGATGTAGACAGTCTACAGCATAAAGTCCTTTTCTTGTTTACCATTGGGTTTCTGCAGCAGTTTGTGGTTGCCACTGGTTTTTGCTCCTCTATTGATACATAGTCTTTCATTTTGCTTTCCTCACATAGTATCTTTCAGGAAGACGGTTTTTACTTCTTCCTTTGTAATTTGCTTTGTTATGCTCACATTTACATTTATTGCCCCATGTTTAAGGGCTTTTGGTGATGTTGAATTCCATCTGAATTTCATTTCTTTTCAACTTTTGGTTTCTTTCAAATCCCAAAATTAGCAATGCCACAAAGCAAGGAAAAGTGTGTTCATGAGCTAATTCCATCTTGAAATTAACTCCTCAAAATGCAGTTACTTTTTGTGGGGTATATTAGATTATGACAGTGAGTTTAACCCAGGAAACATATGAAAAGAACCTTTTCTAAAAATTTCCTCTATGTGGTTGTAGCACTTTATTTCTTCCTTTATTAATGAAGAAAGTTTTTTCCAGGCACTTAGTTCTCACCAGTTTCTTTCAAAATTGATGTTATCTAAATATAAAAACTATGACTTAAATGAAAATGTTACTTTCTAAATTTTAAGCTTATTATTGAGCGTGGCTATAAAGTTCTTTATATACCTCACTGTAGAACAACCTCATAACAACACCAAGAGGTAGCTACCATTATTGGCTTCATTTTATAGGTGGAGAAACTGAGTTTCTGATAGGCAAAAGGACTGTTCCAAAGTTGTCCACATGGGACATGAGTCATCCAGCTTGCTATCCTGCTCTGACAGAGCTTGAAGCTACTACTTTCCTGTACATGGGCCCCCTTTTTTAGTCAGTGTGAGAGACGCAGCTTCTAATTGATATTTGTAAAAAGCACCTCAAAGTTAGTCTTTAATTCATTTGTTTTCATAAAAGTGAAACCAAAATCTTGCTTCTCAAACAGGGATCCCCAAATCAATGCCCATGGCAGCCAGGCAGATAAAATAAATGAAGAAAGCAGGGAGGCAGTGTAAAATAAATCAAAAGCAAAACAACCACTGATAAATTCAAGTTAATGGGTCAAATTTGGAAAACTCAGCAGTGGCCACAGGACTGGAAAAGGTCACTTTTCATTCCAATCCCAAAGAAAGGCAATGCCAAAGGATGCTCAAACTACCACACAATTACACTCATCTCACATTCTAAAGTAATGCTCAAAATTCTCCAAGCCAGGCTTCAGCGATACGTGAACCATGAACTTCCAGATGTTCAAGCTGGTTTTTGAAAAGGCAGAGGAACCAGAGATCAAATTGTCAACATCCACTGGATCACTGAAAAAGCGAGAGAGTTCCAGAAAAACATCTATTTCTGCTTTCTTGACTATGCCAAAGCCTTTCACTGTGTGGATCACAATAAACTGTGGAAAATTTTGAAAGAGATGGGAATACCAGATCACCTGACCTGCCTCTTGAGAAACCTATATGCAGGTCAGGAAGCAACAGTTAGAACTGGACACGGAACAACAGACTGGTTCCAAATAGCAAAAGGAGTACATCAATGCTGTATATTGTCACCCTGCTTATTTAACTTCTATGCAGAGTACATCATGAGAAATGCTGGGCTGGAAGAAGCACAAGCTGGAATCAAGATTGCCAGGAAAAATATCAATAACCTTGGATATGCAGATGACACCACCCTTATGGCAGAAAGTGAAGAGGAACTAAGAAGCCTCTTGATGAAAGTGAAAGAGGAGAGTGAAAAAGTTGGCTTAAAGCTCAACATTCAGAAAACGAAGATCATGGCATCTGGTCCCATCACTTCATGGGAAATAGATGGGGAAACAGTGGAAACAGTGTCAGACTTTATTTGGGGAGGCTCCAAAATCACTGCAGATGGTGACTGCAGCCATGAAATTAAAAGACACTCCTTGGAAGAAAAGAGTTATGACCAACCTAGATAGCATATTGAAAAGCAGAGACATTACTTTGCCAACAAAGGTCTGTCTAATCAAGGCTATGGTTTTTCCAGTGGTCATGTATGGATGCGAGAGTTGGACTGTGAAGAAAGCTGAGCACCAAAGAATTGATGCTTTTGAACTGTGGGACTCTTGGGATTCCCTTGGACTGCAAGGAGATACAACCAGTCCATTCTAAAGAAGATCAGCATTGGGATTTCTTTGGAAGGAATGGTGCTAAAGCTGAAACTCCAGTACTTTGGCCACCTCATCCAAAGAGTTGATTCATTGGAGAAGATTCTGATGCTGGGAGGGATCGGGAGCAGGAGGAAATGGGGACGACAGAGGATGAGATGGCTGGATGGCATCACTGACCCGATGGACGTGAGTTTGAGTGAACTCCAGGAGATGGTGATGGACAGGGAGGCCTGGCGTGCTGTGATTCATGGGGTCGCAAAGAGTCGGACACAACTGAGCGACTGAACTGAACTGAACTGAATGAGAACCTACTATATAGCACAGGGAACTCTACTCAGCACTCTGTGGTGACCTAAATGGGAAGGAAATCCAAGGAAGAGAGGATATGTGTCTACATATAGCTGATCCACTGTGTCATATAACAGAAATTAACACAATATTATAAAGCAAGTGCACTCCAATAAAAAAATTTTTTTAACTTATTTCTAGGTTGTCTGACTACTAGTCAAATGTAAATAATGGATACTTGCCTGATGCTTCTCTATCTTTTCCTTGGTTGTTTACATTTGCAGTGTATACAGTTCTAAGAAGAAAATGTCACAGCCGTGGGTGTTGAGGCAGGACTTTCTATTCTCATGGGAAGACACCATGATCTTCTCACCATGGCATCTGATGTCCTGCCACGGAGTCAGTCACCCCATTTTCCTGGCTCTCAATGAGGCCCTACTCAAGATCCAGGTCAGAAGTTTCAAAAGCAGCTCACTCGTGAGGATCACCTGTGTAGGATCACCAGCTTGAGCAAGTAAAACACAAGATTCCCAGGAGGATTCTTTACCAGCTGAGCCACAAGCGAAGCCCAAGAATACTGGAGTGGGTAGCCTATCCCTTCTCCTAGGCCCTTCTCCAGCGAATCTTCCTGACCCAAGAATTGAACTGGAGTCTCCTTCATTGCAGGCAGATTCTTTACCAACTGAGCTATCAGGGAAACCCAAGTTGAATTGAGTTTCAGCTAAATAATGAGTAACTTTTTAGTATAAAGAGGCCCCACGTGCTGTGCAATGTGTGTTTGATCTGGAAATCCTGTGGTGCTCTTATAAAAATACTGTTTTTCTGACCCTATTAATTCTAAGCCGCTCAGATTTAGGCATGATGGACCACAGTCAATTCACACGCCTTTCAGCCATGTTTCATTTCTTAGTCAAATCTCTATTACATTTAGAGCTGTCTTTTTTGTGGAATCATAGTCTCCTATGGTGAAATATGAAGCTAAACATGTCTGTGGCCTTCATTATGATCTTCACAACAACCCTGTAAAGTAAGAAAGGCAACATTCTCTCCATGTTGTCAATGAGAAAACTGAGGCTCAAAGAATTAAAGAAATTTCCCAAGCACAACTGCTAGTAAATAGCAAATCTAGGGCTCACACTCAAGTTTTCTGGGTTCCAATTTCAATGCTCATTCAACTCATCAGGATGAGAGTGAAAGGGGATCAGATTAATATCAGATACAAAGAAAGAAAGAAATTGAATTAGAGAATGTTTCATCAAAAGTTTGACTAACCAATTGTTGTTGTTGTTCAGTCACTAAGTTGTGTTCGACACTTTGGTGACCCTATGAACTATAGCCCACCAGGCTTCTCTGTCCATTCTCCAGGCAAGAACACTGGAGGGGGTTGCCATTTCCCTCTCTGGATCTATTGGACCCAGGGATCAAACTTGCATCTCCTACTTGGCAGGTGGGTTCTTTCCATTCTGTTAACTCACAGCTCTCACTCTCTCTTTTTTTAATTTATTTGACTGCTGAGTCTTAGTTGCTGCATGTGGGATCTAGTTCTCTGACCAGGGATCAAACCCAGACCTCCTGCATTGGGAGTGCAGAATCTTAGCCCCTGGGCCACTAGGGAAGTCCAAACTCACAGCTCTCTTACCCACCAATCAACTAAGAGGCTGAAGGGGCAGACTAGGGACCCAGAATTCAAAAGGTCCCAAGTCCCCAAGAATCTTGGGGTCTCAGAGAGAACTCAGAACTAGGTAATACAAAAAATATTCTAGAAATTGGCTTTGGGACTAGTAATGAGAATGATGACAGAGAATGCCTGAAAGAATGTTTTGTGCTCAGAACAGTTGTTAAACTGAGTAATGAGATACTCTGCCTGTAATTTACCTCAACCACCTAGTTCATACCCTGGAATTTCCTCACAGTAACATAATGAATGGCTCTGCACCTGAACTGACCCTTTGGGCTGCCTTGCCGTAAACAGGGTCAGAGAGGGGTTACCACTGGGGAAGAAGGCGAAGTAGAGAGACCTGGTAAACTAGGCTTTTAGGCATCAGAGGACAGAAAACAGCTTCACTCACATGAATGCCCAGAGGGGATGTCAGAAGTGGAGCTGCCTCCAGAACTCAAATCCTTGAGCTCTTTGCTGTTGAGAGCGATTTACTGGAGGTGCCTCAAGTCATCACACATCCATAATAATATTGAACATTAATGTGCTACCAGAAGAGATCAATTCAGTTCTGAGAAATACAATTAGTAAGGTAAATTTCCAAAAGAATTAGAGGAGTTGAAGCAGCATCTATCCATTTTAGTACATCTCTTGTTTAACCTTTTCTCCGAGCTATTAATATACTGAATCTTGGGCATGCATGCATGCTAAGTCGATTCAGTCATGTCTGACTGTTTGCAACTCTATAGACTGTAGCCCCCCAAGCTCCTCTGTCCATGAGGATTCTCCAGGCAAGAATAGTGGAGTGGGGTGCCATGCCCTCTTCCAGGAGATCTTCCCGACCCAGGGATTGAACCCACATCTCCCGTGGCTCCTGTACTGCAGGCATATTCTTTACCGCTGAGCACCACTGGGGAAGCCCACTGAATCTTGAAATATCCCCGAATTCTGACACTTGATTGAGAGGTCCCCACTCTCAATCAAGTGTCAGACATGTAAGCCTGGATGTCATGTTCCATCAGCACATCAAGCATAGGAGAACACACACTCAGCATCCTGTTGTTCCTCGTTAATGTTCTTAATAACTAAACAATGCACCCTTATTAGGTTGTAGCAGAGTGAACGAGTTACTATGATAGACATGTGACCCTCATGAGAAAAGCTCAGACAGAATCATTTTGGAAGTCTCTTTCTCTGTTAACCTCCAAAGCACTCAAATAGTGCTCCTGAATAATATATAATACTATTGGTACTTCGCATGCAAAATGCACCAAATACTTAGATTTTCAGTCAGCTTTCTCCTTCACTCTTTCACAGTAATGAGATTGGGAATTTCTAAGCTTGCCAACAGCCTGAGGCACAAGAAGCCTAAAGCATTGTTTCCTGCACCTGACCAGTATTGGTTTGCAAACTGGCCCCCGTGCACAGAAGGCAAGGAGAGATGGAAGGAAGATGTAGACCATCCAGACAGGCAGCGGCAGGTCCAATAAGCAAGGGAACTTACTGACGCAGCTTGTCTGGGGTACTGCCAGACAAGTAGATCTCTACACCTGCCCACCAGAATCTTACAAGTTTATGTAGAAGTTTTCATGGGGTTCTATGATGTATACCATCCACATGGTCTCAACATCTTCCTCCCTCATGACTGTGTCCTCGGAACAGTTACCCCTGTGGGAACAGTGGGCAGAACATTGATTTCAAGGTCAGGGGCAGGGGTGAGGAGCCTCTGATCACTCAGGTCCAGCTTGTAGTTGAACTGACAGTTGTGTCCTTTCGATGACCTCCTCCAAAAACCAGGGAAAACAACCTAAAAATTATTTTCCCAAGGAATTTCTTCTGACTGAGGCTTAAAACATCATGCTCTTGCTTTTAATAAGACATCAGAGTTGGTAAAAACAGGGTCCATGAGCTTATGTGCTGGTTGGTTTAACAATAGTCCTCCATGGAAATAAAAAGGTTAGAGATCAGAGAGCTTTAGAAGTTATTTCCAGACTCATTTCCAGACCCATATTACGTGAGCAAATGCACACTTACCAAAATAAAACGTTTAAACAGCAAATATGCGTTCCTGCCCCTGCTGCTGCTGCTGCTAAGTCGCTTCAGTCGTGTCCGACTCTGTGTGACCCCAGAGACGGCAGCCCACCAGGCTCCCCATCCCTAGGATTCTCCAGGCAAGAACACTGGAGTGGGTTGCCATTTCTTTCTCTAGTTCCTGCCCCTAAACCAGCATAAATGGGAGATGAAAGAAAATAGCCAGTGTGTTATCTCTTTTGAGGAAAATTTCCCACTAGGTCCATTCTGATATTGTACCAAGAATAATGATGCTGACAACTGGTCACCAGCTAGGCTCAGGGCTGACAGCTGAAGTAGCTAGGTAACGAAGAGCACGTGCATAGGCAAGTGAGAGGTCAGACCTCCAGGATGACAGAGGGCATAGCCACTGTGGGAGATAGGGCATCAGGAACTGAAGCAAGAGGGCAAAGAGGGAGGGCTTCTAGAAGTCTCTGGGCCCGAATGCCCCAGTAAATGCTGGAGGTAAATGCTAGGCTTTAGGCTGGCACAACTCATGCTTACTTATTTTCTCCCAAGCTTTAATACTTGTTTCTCTCTTTACAAGAATCAGTGTGATTGTGTCTACTGTCGTGATGCCAACTCTATGCTGATGAAGAAGAAAATCTATGTTGCGATTGGCTGTAATCGTTTTTTCTCCTACTGTTATTTCTTCTAGAAGCTTGCATCTGGTCTCTCGGGAGACCTGTGTGTGTGTGCGCATGTGTGTGCATATATGTGCATGCGCTCAGCCATGTCCGACTCTTTGTGACCCCATGGACTGTAGCCCGCCAGGCTCCTCTGTCCATGGGATTTTTCAGGTAAGAATACTGGAGTGAGTTGCCATTTCCTTCTCCAGGGAATCTTCCCCACCCAGGGATGGAACCCACATCTCCTGCACTGGCAGGTGGATTCTTTACCACTGAGCCACCAGGGAAGTCAAGATCCCATAGCCAACTGGAGGACAGACCTCAGATTTGAACCCAGGCTTCCTGGCTTCAAAACTACACACTTATCTACTACATTACGGTTCCTACTCCCATCCATCTTCAGAGAAATTAAAGTAAAATTCCCCCTAGTTCTACTCTGCTTAGGGGAGGGTCCCACAGGGCTACGGTATCCCACCTACCTAATTTAGCTTGGATGCCCTGAAGATATTTCACTAGTAAGCACAACTCCAGCCCGGGTGAGGGGTGACAGTGCCAATCAGGATATGTTTACCTTCACCTCCAAAATCCAGGATGTGGCATGATGAACAAATACATCATCTAAATAATAACGTGCCGCCAAGAAATACACCTCTTTAGCTGGGTAGAATCCATGACAACAATTCTCTCCAATCGATCCTCTACAATACAATCAGAGTTATCTTAATAAACACAAATTTTAGCCTGTTACTCCTACAGTGAAAGTATTTGAGACTTTCATCATCTACCCAATAGAGTCTAAATAAAATTGTTATTTTGCAGTGTATACAAACATCAAATCATTACGTTGTACACTTCAATCTAATATTCAGTATGCTGCTGCTGCTGCTGCTAAGTCACTTCAGTCGTGTCCAACTCTGTGCGACCCCAGAGACGGCAGCCCACTAGGCTCCGTCGTCCCTGGGATTCTCCAGGCAAGAACACCGGAGTGGGTTGCCATTTCCTTCTCCAATGCATGAAACTGAAAAGTGAATGTGAAGCCGCTCAGTTGTGTCCGACTCCTAGTGACCCCATGGACTGCAGTCTACCAGGCCCCTCCGTCCATGGGATTTTGCAGGCAAGAGTACTGGAGTGGGGAGCCAGTGCCTTCTCCAGTATTCAGTATAATGTATGTCAATCATGGGCTTCTCAGGTAGTGCTAGTGGTGAAGAACCTGCCTTTCAATGCAGGAGACATAAGAGATGTCAGTTCGATCCCTGGGTCAGGAAGATCCTCTGGAGCAGGAAATGGCAACCCACTCTAGTATTCTTACCTGGAGAATCCCATCAACAGAGGAGTCTGGTGGGCTTCTGTCCATAGGATCTTGAAAGAGTCAGACACGACTGAAGCGACTTAAACATTCGTGTGCGCGCATGTGCACACACACACACACACACACACACACACGTCAATAATCTTCAATAGAAAGAAAAGAAGGAAGGAAAGAAGAAAGAAAGTTATATTTGGCCAAGATCTTGTCCTGATTTAACTCGAGTTTCACACCGTGCTTTCCTAGTCACAAAACCTTAATTTTAGCCCTTCTCACCTTGTTTGCCTAGATCTTTACTGTTATGTCCTTAGAAATCCAGTTCAACCAGAGCAGAATGTGAAATTTTCACCTGTGTAGATATTAAAATAGCTGATCACTGGAACAGAAATAGAGTTGAAGAGAATAACAGTCATTCGGGAACTTAAAAAAATAGAGAGAAATGAAGGAATGTGATCTGGGGGTTGGTGGAGAATACCAGCAATGAAGAGAAGTGGTTGAAAAGCCCGGTGACTTGAGATTTAAGAGTAGGTGTTTGGGGAGGAGATGAGATGACCTGGAAGAGGCAAACAAGAGAAGAACAATTCTCAGCACTCTTCTTGCCTACAGAGAAAGCAGTGTCTTGTTGAGGGGGCGGGGGGAGGTAAGGGGGCTGGGAGGGGAATGGAGAGTCTTTCTCGGGAAAGAGTTTACAGAGGGAATTTAAAGTTTGAAGGAGATGTTTTAAAAATCAAGTTTAGTATCATTTTCCCCTCCTTCTCCAGCAAAATTAAGAACAGCCTCCAAAACACTGTAAGATATGAGTCAGGTGGAGCTATGGCTATTGCTACTGAAATTTTACATGTCTAAGGTCCAGTAGCACTGCAGAAACAATTAAGTGACCTTCACTGAAGTATTAGTTGGAAAATTATGTACCCTGTAGCTAGAATTTGCAGTCATAAACAAGAAAGCTCTCTATCCTTACACTGAATTTTATCCAAAGCAATATTAAGTGGAAAAGGCAAGATACAGAATAACGTATATGGAAGTTGATGTTTGTATAAAAATAAGGGAGAAGATGGGGCTTCCCTGATGATTCAGATGGTAAAGAATCCACATGTCAATGCAAAAGACCTGGGTTCGATTCCTGAGTTGGGGTGATCCCCTGGAGGAGGAAATGGCAACCCACTCCCATATTATTTCCTGAAGAATTCCATGGACAGAGGAGCCTACAGTCCATGGGGTCTCAAAGAGTCAGACATGACTGAGTGATTAACACTTTCACTTCAAGGGAGAAGACAGGGTGATACACACACACACACACACACACACACACACACACCATACCACACCACTGCCTCTAGAAAGATATATAAGGAATTGGTGATTTTGGGTTGTTGGGTAGGGTAGTGTTAGTTGCTTCTGGGGAATAAGAATATTCTTTTGTAACTTTGAAATTTGGTCAAAATAAATCATGAAAACATCAATCTGAAATGAAGTTGAAAGGCAAAATAACATTAAAGAAAGGATGTAGAATTCTGAATACCTGCACAGAATTGCTAACAGGCTTGTGATTTCTCTGCCCTCTAGAGGCTGCCTTGAGAAGAAGCTGAAATATGCTTACTGTGGACCCCTCACCATCCAGCCTCCAATTAGTCTGGGAGTACAGGCATGCAGTGATTGTTTACAAGATGGTTTTCCCCTGCCTACAAGCCAGTGGTTCCTGGAATGGTGATGTCAATGACTACTAAAGCAAGAGGAATCAGAACTTGAAAAACCATAGCTCTGTTGAAATCTTGGAATCACACATGTTAAAACAGAACTGAGCCTAGCTCTTCAGTCACGAATGATAATTTTTTATTATGTTCAAAAATAGAAAACTAGAAAATAAAATTGTGGAATGATTTTTCTATTTATGAGTGTAGCCTTTGACATAAAAATGACTTACATAATAAATCATGGATGTCAGATTTTAAATCCTGGCACACACAAAATATATAGAAAGAATTTTACAATCACATGTTCTCACTGAAAGCTACAGCTGGAAAATAGAGTTTTTTTAAATACTTAATTTTTAAAAATTTACATAATTTTAAACTTTAATAATAATATATTTCCATCATCACAGTCATTGATAAATTTTTCATATTTGCTTCCAATTAATTTCTTCCTAAAAAAACTAAGATATATTTTCCAATTAGAAAATGATGACAGATTCATTATTGACAATGTCAAAAATATGGAAATTTTAACACTGTTATCAGGAGTAATTAAAACAATATGAAATTGACAGAAATAAGTCTACTGTTTCTGCAACAAGACTTTTCAGGTCAAGGCACATATTCATAACTTTTAAAAGTCTCTTCTAAAAGATCACCAAAGGCTATTTAATCCTGTTTTGTGCTAAATTCTTTGCACACTATTACATAAGGATATATTTCAGTAATAGTTTAAAGGAAGAAGAAGCAACTTATTTTATATTAATTGTTTTGTTGTGGTTGTTCTGTCAAAAGTCACGTCTGACTCTTTGTGACCCCATGGACTGCAGCACACCAGGCTTCCCTGTTCATTGTGAGTAGTCTCAGCAGTCATCACTGAGCCATCTTAAGTAGTTGGGGAGCAGATAGACTGGTTTGGGTCTTTGTGAACCCTGTTAAAGACACACCCTTTGATTTTCCAGTATATAAACTCTTGCCAGTACCTCTCCTCTCTCTGACAATTAAATGTTGCTGAGCCTCGAGATTCTTTCCTAGACATCCTGTCCCTATAAACTTGTAGTACAGGTTCCTTGTGTTCTCCTGGCTTAGCTGTCACCTGCATGTGATACCTGGATCACTGTCTGCAACTCTAGACTCCTCCTTGAGCTCCAAGCTTGCTGCATCTTTCCATACACATATTCCCTGGATGCATCTAACTCAACATGTCTAGAAGTGAACTCACCATCTCCCCCCCCACCCCGACTGTTCCTTCATCAGTGTTCGCTTTCACCTGCTTATTCAGCCAAGAGCCAGTGAGCACCCTTTGCTATTCTTCTTCCCTCCCTTTGTGTCAGATTTCTCAAGCCTGTTCAATTTTACAACCTAAGCATTGTCAATTTTCCTGCCCAAGATCAGGCTCTGAACATCTCTTACCTGCATTGTTTCAACCACTTCCTAATTATCCTTTCTGTATCCAGGCTTAGCTTTCTCTGCATTCATCCTCAATGCAACCAGAAGGTTGCATCCAAAATGCACTTCTGGAGAGAAAATATCACTTGAGGTCATAAAACATGGTCTATGAAAAAGCATGAAGCCAGATAATCCTACTGTTTCTCCTGCTTTATAAAAATATTAATAAAAGTTTGTAAGGTCATTTACAACTTGAAAATGCCTGATATATAAACATCTCTTCCCTGGTCATAGGTGTCTCATCAAGAATCTCTTCCTCCGATTTCCTGCAGAGCTTACACTTGTACAACTCCAAGGGCATTGGATTCCCAGTGAGGGGCGCACCTTCAGCTACCATGGTGCTCCCTAGTGTTGGCCACAGAGAAGTACTAGCTGGATGACTGCTCCCCACAGTGCTGCAGGGATCAGTGACTCTTTCCCCTTCTCTGCTGCTTGCTTCCCCGTCACCTTTATAGTAAATTCCCTACATATGAACCTTCAAGCTGCGAACTTTCAAAGATGTGAATGTGTGCTCACGTGTCACATGTCCCCGTGTCTGGTGTTCATTGTCACGTGCGTGCATTCTCTACAAACGGTTGTGCTTTTGCAGTAGTGAACAGAGTCCAGAAGTATAGTATCTTTATTTCAAGCCCAGGAGGTCTGGAAGCAAGCATAAAAGCAGCAGTATTTAGCCTATTAAGTTCGTTGGGTACCTAAGCTAACTTTGTTGGACTTAATGAATTCACTTTCAGAACAGAACTTGTTCATCTGTAGGGGACTTACAGTACTTCCCATTTCCTTGCACAGCTGAGGACACGTGTCCCTTCCTGATGGTTCTGGGGAAGTACATGTGTGATTCCCTACTGCCACTTTGATTATCAGAGCCCTGTTTGATGGCTCAGGGCTCTCTCTGATACCACAAGAACCCTGGAAACCTCGCTGTTGGATGCTGCTTCTGAGGCTACAAAGCAGCAGAACCAGAATGAGCTGAATGCAGAACAGGAGAGAGGAGGGTGTGAACTGACCCCACTGAGTGGAACCCAGAATTGACTTCCTCATAGAAATAATGCCATCATCCTGGCTATGTACTATTATTAATGCCATCAAGTACAGAGGTGCCAAATAGGACTTTGAAGGTCATTTTGGAAAATTGGCGCTAGTGGTAAAAAACCTGCCTGCCAGTGCAGGAGACATAAGAGACAGGGCTTCGATCCCTAGGTCAGAAATATCCCCTGAAGGAGGGCATGACAACCCATGCCAGTATTCTTGCCTGGCGAATCCATGGACAGAAGAGCCTGGAGGGCCACAGTTCATGGGGTTGCAAAGAGTCAGACACAACTGCAGCGGCACTCTCATGCATAAGCACTACAGTTGTTGGAAATGCATTCTGAACTGACTTAGAAAGGAACACTTGAGAACTTCCCTGATGATCCAGTGGGTAAAACTCTGCATTCCCAATGCAGGGGGCCTGGGTTCAACCCCTGTTCAGGGAACTAGATCTCATATGCAGCAACTAAAAGAACCTGCGTGGTGCAACAAAGATTTGGAACAGCCAAATAGATAACACTTTTTTTAAAAAAAAGAAAAGAACACTTGTAATCAACTGATATTTGGGACCAAATAAATGAATCTTAGAATCATGTTAATGTTTAAAAATCCATCTGAGGCAATGCACACGTGAACTATAATAGCCATCTTCATTAATAAGTGTATTTCAGGGGTTTTCTCTAGTATCCAGAGCAGTTGTTTACAAGAGTGGCCATTTTCCTGGAATTAGGCACACTGGGGTCAGACTTAGAATATTTTGTTTGGAGTAGTGCAGACATCATGGAATATGAAATCAAGTGGGCCTTAGGAAGTATTACTAGAACAAAATTAGTGGAGGTGATGGAATTCCAGCTGAGCTATTTCAAATCCCAAAAGGTGATGTGGTTAAAGTGCTGCACTCAATATGCCAGCACATTTGGAAAACTCAGCAGTGGCTTCAGGACTCTAGATGATTGGTGTTCTTTTTTCTTTTCTTTTTTCCTAGTTCATTGAACAATTTACTGGATTTTTCCTTTTTTTAAAATATAAATTTATTTATTTTAATTGGAGGTCAATTACTTTACAATATTGTATTGGTTTTGTCATACATCAACATGAATCCGCCACGGGTATACACGTGTTCCCCATCCTGAACCTCCCTCCCCATACCATCCCTCTGGGTCATCCCAGTGCACCAGCCCCGAGCATCCTGTATCATGCATGGAACCTGGACTGGCGATTTGTTTCATATATATTATACATGTTTCAATGCCATTCTCCCAAATCATCCCACCCTCGCCCTCTCCCTCAGAGTCCAAAAGACTGTTCTATACCTCTGTGTCTCTTTTGCTCTCGCATACAGGGTCAGTGTTGCCATCTTTCTAAATTCCACATATATGCGTTAGTATACTGTGTTGGTGTTTTTTCATTCCAACCCAAGGTGTGCTCAGTCCATGGGGTCGCAAAGAGTCAGATACGACTGAACAAAGACACAAAGAGACACATCCAGAGTCAGTTCTTAATGTTATTCCTCTTGCCCCTCTGCTCCAGTCTGACTGCATTTCTTGAAAATACCAAGGTCCAGTCCACCTCTTAGGGCTCCTGTTGTTCAGAACGCTTCCCAAGATTTTTGCTCAACCCTCCCCACACCTACATGTGTCCTCTACCCAGAGACACAGTAGCTGAGAACACCATTTCAAATAGCCGCCCATCCAGCAACCTTGCTCTGCTTTATTTTCCTTTAAAATGCGTTTTTACCTGAAAGATATGTCTGTCTGCTTCTTTTCTGCTCCTTCAGCTAGAATGTGAGACTCGTGGAGGCAAGGAATTCGTTCGCCGTCTTCCCTGATGACACCCCGGGAGGCCAGTGCAACACACGGCAGATGCATAGGGGACATAGCAGAAGAAACACACAGTTTTAAAGAATGAATGGATTCATTTGCCATCTGAATGCTATGCCTCCTGATGAAGGTGAAAGAGGAGAGTGAAAAAGCTGGCTTAAAACTCGACACTCAAAGCACTAAGATCTTGGTATCCATCACTTCATGGCAAATAGATGGGGAAACAATGGAAACAGTGAAAGACTTTATTTTCTTGAGCTCCAAAATCACTGAAGAAGGTGACTGCAGCCATGAAATTAAACAACACTTGCTCCCTGGAAGAAAAGCTGTGACCAACCTATGTGCTAAGGTGCTTCAGTTGTTTCTAACTCTTCGCAACCCTATGGAGTATAGTCTGCCAGACTCCTCTGTCCATGGGATTCTCCAGGCAAGAATACTGGAGCGGGTTGCCGTGCCCTCCTCCAGGGGATCTCCCCTGGAGGGAGGATCTGGGAGGGAATGAGAGGGTAACAGGCAGGAAGGCCAGGGGTCTCCAAATGGAGGAAATAGCCTGCAAGTGTCAGACATTTTTATCTCTCTTAAGCGCAGGAGGAAACAAACTAGCGATATTTTTTTCCTTCTCTATACAAATTTAAAAGGAGGTTTCTCTTAAAATACTGTGTTGCCATAATGACACCTGGTTTCACCTGAAGTTAACTATTCTCAAACCTTGAGTTAACCAATGCATTTTTCTTATGTAAATGTTTGTCTTAAGTTATGCTAATGTCTATGCATTTACCCCAAACTATGTCTTCGAGTCAGTTCCGCCTAATGGCTCAGAATCTACTTGACAAACCAGTATGTTATACTCAGATATTGTTCCCTTAATCTATGTAAACAAAACTATTTGTATGGTGATCTGCCCTTCTACAAGATCCAAGTTAATCATTTTATGGCCCAGGATGAACCATTTGGTGCCAAGATTATCCCAAATGCATCTTATGGGTGAGGGGCCTGGTGCCATTCTGAGTTTTAAGACATTACTTTCTTTCATTAACAGACTGCTAGTGACTATATAACATCCAGCTGAAGACTAGCAGAGGGTACTCTTTCTGCCCCCTTTTGATGCCTATGTCAGAAGCTTTCTCTATCTCCTTTATACTTTAATAAAACTTTATTACACAAAAGCTCTGAGCGATGAAGCCTCGTCTCTGGCCCCGGACTGAATTTTTTCTCCTCTGGAGGCCAAGAATCCCGGCATCTTTTCGTTCAGCAACAACCTTTCAATCCCCTGGAGGGATCTCCCCAGGGATCGAACCCCAGACTCTTCTGTCTCTTGCATTGGCAGGCGGGTTCTTTATGACTGGAGTCACCTGGGAAGCCCATGACAAACCTAGACAGTGTATTAAAAAGCAGAGACATTACTTTGCTAACAAAGGTCCATCTAGTCAAGTCTATCGTTTTTCCAGTAGTCATGTATGGATGTGAGAACTGGACCATAAAAAAGGCTGAGTGACACAGAATTGATGCTTTTAAACTGTGGTGCTGGAAAAGACTCTGGAGAGTCCCTTGGACTGCAAGGAGATCAAACCAGTCAATCCTAAAGGAAATCAATCCTGAATATTCATTGGAAGGACTGACGCTGAAGCTGAAGCTCCAATACTTTGGCCACCTGATATGAAGAGGCAACTCTTTGGAAAGACCCTGAGGCTGGGAAAGATGGAAGGCAGGAGGAGAAGGAGACAAAAGAGGATGGCATCATCGACTCAACGGACATGAATTTGAGCAAACGCCAGGAGATGGTGAAGGACAGGGAAGCCTGATGTGCATGGGGTTCCAAAGAGTTGGACACAACAAACAACAAATAAATAAACGCATAGTGATTTACTTTGCTGTGCAGCAGAAACTAACACAACATTGTACAGCAACTATACTCCAATAAAATTTTTTTAATAGCCTTTTTGTTATCTTTTTTGTTTATAAGTAGGCTCAGGTTCTTCAGCAGGGGAGATCTGAAGGCAGCATGTACTAGGGCCACGTTCACAGGCTGCCCAAAATAGACAGGCCCCTGCGCTTTCATTATTTACAGGGACAATCGGATGTGATCAGAAACAAATAGGGCAGGCATGTAGGGCCAGAGCTGCCAGGATGGACGTGTCTAACTTTCCAGTCCTTTAAAAACAGGAACTGAACCTCCAGTCCCATGTTTGCTTATCAAACATAGCACTGGCCTTCAAATTCACACTGCTGTATTATTCTCAACTTGCTTCATCTAGCTAATTTTGGGAGCTGACTGAAGACCAACGAAGGTCTCGTTAGAAAGTGACATTTGTTAATAGAGCTCCAAGCCCCAAAATGGGGCTTCCCAGGTGGCGCTAGTGGTGAAGAACCTGCCTGTCAATGCAGGAGACATAAGAGACGTGGGTTCGATCCCAGGGTCAGGAAGATCTCCTGGAGAAGGAAAGGGCAACCCACTCCAGCATTCTTGCCTGGAGAATCCCATGGACAGAGGAGCCTGACGGGCTACAGTCCATAGCATCACAGAGTTGGACACAACTGAAGTGACTTAGCACAGCACACAAGCCCAAAATTAGGATTTCGCAGGTACTGGCAACAGGGTAACCTAATAATTCTACCTCTCAGTCACAGATCTATTTGATCTGAGATTGTTTTCAAATTCATTTACCTAAATTAGGTCATTCACTACAATTCATTTGGCAAACAAAGACAGCCAAATATCAAGTGAGATTCAAAAATTTCTAACAAACTGAATAAACACTCATTTGTTGATACGATTATGGAATTAGCAAAATGGCCTATTCCTCGGTGTGAAAGATTAAGATCCAAATTTTTTTATGATGGCTTATCTCAGTGACGAGTAAAATGAAATGGAGAATCTACTGGTCACAAACTAAAAGATCATTGTCAAAAATAAAGACCACTGGGACACAGTTTGAAAACCGCAAGTTGTCATTTCCATGCGGCCCTCAGGCTCTGTCTCTAATGCGGGGCCCATGTCTTAATTTGAAATGGTGCTGATCCTTCATAGCACTCTATTTTCAGGTTGCTTTCTCTCCATTATAAGAACTTTTTTTTTATTGCTTCTGTTTTGTTTTGGTTTTTTGGCACCGAGGCATATGGGATCTTAGCTCTCCAACCAGGGATCAAGCTGTACTCCCTCCTCTGAAAGGTGAAGTCTTAACCACTAGACCACCAGGGAACTCCCTCTTAGGTTTAATAGGTTACATTTTCATTAAGACTTTATATTGAATATTCTCTATACACATTTTCACTTATTGCATTAGCTTTTTGAGATTCCAAGAAAACACTGAAGAGACTTTAGGTTTATCTTTTCATTATTTAAATTTAAGGGGATTCATTTGCAGAAAATGACACCTTTTACTCAGAAGAATGTCTGTGCACAGTTGGGGAGCGGGCATGGTAAGTCACTTCAGTTGTGTTCGACTCTGAGCCACCCTATGGACTGTAACCTGTCAGGCTCCTCTGTCCATGGGATTCTCCAGGCAAGAATACTGGAGTGGGTTGCCATTCCCTTCTCCAGGGGATCTTCCTGAGCCAGGGATTGAACCTGTGTCTCTTATGTCTCCTGCATTGGCAGGTGGGTTCTTTACCACTGGCACCACCTGGGAAGCCCTGCAGTTGGGGTAGGAGGTGCTTATTTTCTTGCTGCTCTCATATCTATTGGGCCTCCCTGGTGGCTCAGACAGTAAAGAATTCGTCATTTCTATAGAGAGGAAGGAAGTGTATCGAAGGCTTTCCCCATCCCTCTTCCCTACCTGCTAGCCTTGAAACAAGGATGGACTCACCTGTGTGGAGACAGCAGAGGCAAAGATCGGGCTCCCGTGTGGACCTTTCTCAGTCTTCCTGTGGGCTTTCCCCTTCTCCTTCAGTTCACGGTGAGCCATGCACGTGCCAGGAAGAAAGGGAGGTCTGAGGACCCAGAACACTCTGGTCTGTGTGGCTGGGTCTGAGCCAGGCTGAGATTCTCCATCCTCTTGGAAAGTTGAATGTC
This sequence comes from Oryx dammah, assembly GCF_014754425.2. Classification (NCBI taxonomy): domain Eukaryota; kingdom Metazoa; phylum Chordata; class Mammalia; order Artiodactyla; family Bovidae; genus Oryx; species Oryx dammah. The sequence goes on from NW_024070206.1 coordinate 36,293,533, forward strand.
TACATCTCAGATCAGGGAAGTGGGTGAAAAAGCTCTAGATTTGAGGTCAGACAGGAATATAAAAAGATCTGCTTCAACTCAGCACATGGGTAATTGGGATAATTATTTCACATTGTTCTGAAAGGCTCAATTATATGCCAGGTCAGGTTTTGAGCTTTTGTTTTTTTCCAAATCTACTAGAAAGCAAGAGGAGGAATAATTACATTTCTTGAGTTGGCACACCCCCTACTCACCAGCTCCTCTACGGCATCACCAAATCATCCAATTTATAGCTCTGAAGACTCTGGAAATTATTAAAAGGCTACTGAAAATTATCTCTCTGCATTTTGCTTTAAATAATATTCACCAAAAGGGGTGGGAGAGGGAGGAAAATACTGAAATTCTGAGTAAGCATCTAAATTTGACACTAGATATCACTATCCTGATATTTTGAATTAGGTATTCAACCATTTTTCCCCCGATCAGTTTTAAGTGCTTCCTAAAAATGAAAGTAACAAATGCCAAATATTTTAGCCTAAAAAGCTTATCATCTGCCACGTGATTTTTGTCAGTGGCAGGAGGGTAGGGAGCATTTTGCGGGAGGTGCTTCCCCCTGCTACTTTTCTAAGCTCTGAGAACATCAAGTCTGAAGTCTAACAAACATTATGGTCTACAGCCATGGTTCTCAAACTTGGTTGCACATTAGAATCACCTCGGAGATTTCTTTTTACTAGTATGTGTGAGCTCCTCCTGAAGACTCATGTGAATGGTACAGGGTAGGGGGTGAACAGCACCACCTGTTTCGAGTTCACCAGGTGATTCTAATCAGAAGCCAAGGCTGAGCCCTCTGAACCATGGTAAATGGCTCATACCTTCAAAAGGGATGACAAAGGATGAGGGGGCTGGATGGCATCACCGACTTGATGGACATGAGTTTGAGCAAGCTCCGGGAGTTGGTGATGGACAGGGAGGCCTGGCGTGCTGCAGTCCATGGGGTCACAAAGAGTCGGACATGACTGAACTGACTGACCTTCAGTCTGCCTCAGAATCACCCCTAAGGACCTTCACAGACCTTTCAAATCAGAAAGTCTGGTCTGAAGCCCAGGAATCTGTATTGTTCTATGATCCAGCTGAGCCCTGGACCAGCATCTGGGATTCACCAGAATGGATTTCCATTTCGCATCTCATATATCCTCCATGTTCAGATAAGCTGTTATCACACCATCTGCTGGGTCTCCAACTCAAGCCCCAGTAACTTCATAGCTGCTGCTGCTGCTAAGTCGCTTCAGTCGTGTCCAACTCTGTGCGACCCCAGAGACGGCAGCCCACCAGGCTCCCTCGTCCCTGGGATTATCCAGGCAAGATCACTGGAGTGGGTTGCCGTTTCCTTCTCCAATGCAGGAAAGTAAAAAGTGAAAGCGAAGTCGCTCAGTCGTGTCCGACTCCTTGCCACCCCATGGACTGCAGCCCACCAGGCTCCTCCGTCCATGGGATTTTCCAAGCAAGAGTAATGGAGTGGGGTGCCATATATATATATTTTTTGGCAGGTGAGGCCTGTGGGATCTTAGCCCCTTGACCAGGGATCAAACCTGTACCTCTTGCATTGGAAGGCAGAGTCTTAACCACTGGACCACCAGGGAAGTCCCTTTTCTGTACAGTTCTGTGTATTCTTGCCACCTCTTCTTAATATCTTCTGCTTCTGGTAGGTCCATACCATTTCTGTCCTTTATTGAGCCCATCTTTGCATGAAATGTTCCCTTGGTATCTCCAATTTTCTTGAAGAGAGTTCTAGTCTTTCCCATTCTGCTGTTTTCCTCTATTTCTTTGCATTGATCGCTGAAGAAGGCTTTCTTATCTCTCCTTGCTATTCTTTGGAACTCTGCATTCCAAGAGGAGCAACCCCACTTCCAAGGAGTGGTGGCTGTGCAGGCAAAGGAGGGCCGAGAGGAGCTACTCCACATTCAAGGTCAGGAGGGGTGGCCATGAGGAGATACTCCTCATCCAAGGTAAGGAGCAGTGGCTGTGCTTTGCTAGAGCGGCTGTGAAGAGATACCCCACGTCCAAGGTAAGAGAAACCAAAGTAAGATGGTAGGTGTGCGAGAGGGCATCAGAGGGCAGACACAGTGAAACCATAATCACAGAAAACTAGCCAATCTGATCACACAGACCACAGCCTTGTCTAAAAGAGCTTCATGACCCAGATAATCACGATAGTGTGACCACACATCCTGGAATGTGAAGTCAATTGGACCTTAGAAAGCATCACTATGAGCAAAGCTAGTTGAGCTATTTCAAATCCTGGAAGATGATGCTTTGAAAGTGCTGCTCTCAATATGCCAGCAAATTTGGAAAACTCAGCAGTGGCCAAAGGACTGGAAAAGGGCAGTTTTCATTCCAATCCCAAAGAAAGGCAATGCCAAAGAATGTTCAAAGTACCACACAATTGCACTCATCTCGCACGTTAGCAAACTAATGCTCAAAATTCTCCAAGCCAGGCTTTAGCAATATGTGAACCATGAACTTCCAGATGTTCAAGCTGGTTTTAGAAAAGGCAGAGGAACCAGAGATCAAATTGCCAACATCTGCTGGATCATCAAAAAAGCAAGAGAGTTCCAGAAAAAACATCTATTTTGCTTTATTGACTGTGCCAAAGCCTTTGACTGTGTGGATCACAATTAACTGTGGAAAATTCTGAAAGAGAAGGGAATACCAGGCCACCTGACCTGCCTCTTGAGAAATCTGTATGCAGGTCAGGAAGCAACAGTTAGAACTGGACCTAGAACAACAGACTGGTTCCAAATAGCAAAAGGAGTATGTCAAGGCTGTATATTGTCACCCTGTTTATTTAACTTATATGCAGAGTACATCATGAGAAACGCTGGACTGGAAGAAGCACAAGCTGGAATCAAGATTGCCGGGAGAAATATCAATAACCTCAGATATGCATATGACACCACCCTTATGGCAGAAAGTGAAGAGGAACTCAAAAGCCTCTTGATGAAAGTGAAAGAGGAGAGTGAAAAAGTTGGCTTAAAGCTCAACATTCAGAAAATAAAGATCATGGCATCTGGTCCCATCACTTCATGGGAAATAGATGAGGAAACAGTGGAAACAGTGTCAGACTTTATTTTTCTGGGATCCAAAATCACTGTAGATGGTGACTGCAGCCATGAAATTAAAAGATGCTTACTCCTTGAAAGGAAAGTTATGACCAACCTAGATAGCATATTCCAAAGCAGAGACATTACTTTGGCAACAAAGGTCCGTCTAGTCAAGGCTATGGTTTTTCCAGTGGTCATATATGGATGTGAGAGTTGGACTGTGAAGAAAGCTGAGGACCAAAGAATTGATGCTTTTGAACTGTGGTGTTGGAGAAGACTCTTGAGAGTCCCTTGGACTGCAAGGAGATCCAACCAGTCCATTCTGAAGGAGATCAGTCCTGGGTGTTCATTGGAGGTACTGATGCTGAAGCTGAAACTCCAGTACTTTGGCCACCTCATGCGAAGAGTTGACTCGTTGGAGAAGACCCTGATGCTGGGAGGGATTAGGGGCAGGAGGAGAAGGGGATGACAGAGGATGAGATGGCTGGATGGCACCACCGACTTGATGGACGTGAGTCTGAGGAGCTCCAGGAGTTGGTGATGGACAGGGAGGCCTGGCCTGCTGCGATTCATGGGGTCGCAAAGAGTCAGACACAACTGAGTGACTGAACTGAACCGAACTGAGCTGATTGGGTATATCTGATCACAGAAACGGGAAGGGATATTTTCAAGGGAGAAGAGACAGGTGGAGCCTGAGAATTCAAGCTGGCATTGACAATGGCCATGACTACAGAAGCTGTATAGCTGGGAGCTTAGGTCTGCTCACTGCAGGCAAGCTTCGTCATGAGGAGCCCTGTGTTCCAGTGGGCTCAGCCTCTGGTTTACAAGCTTCCCGGTGCCCCCAAGGAGGCTCCTCCATCTCACTCGCCCTGGCTGTCCCCTGACTCTCCCAATAATTTTGGTGACTCTCCCTACTTCTCAGACCAATCCCTCATTCCATGCAAACCCCCATTAGGACACACTGTCTTATTGCCCTTGGGTAACAGTCTCCGCTGCCTCTTTTTCATTTATTTCTTTTAACACAGATAATTTTCCCAATTTGCTTGATTTCTTATGTTTTTTTGGTCCTCTTAAAACATGTCCTCAAATTAATATATTCTGGTCTGCATTCTTAGCCAAATTTCCTCACTATTTTACTTCCTCATAGCTAAGTAATCTGTGTAATAAAAAAAGATGGACTCTAATAGTCGTTTTTTACACGAATTCAGGTCATATGATTGAAGCATTTCTTATCAGTCTCACATCACTTGCTGATACAACAAAAACTCAGTAAATGATTGAGAAGAACAAACAGTCTGTTCTCTTGCAATTAAGACATATTATAGAGCATTTCTTACATAGTTCAGTTTTGCAAATACAGCATAAATCCTGTGAGCACAGGCAAGGAAAAGCATATTTTTATCTAGATTAAGTCAGTGCTACTTCCCAAGTCATTTTCAACACTTATCAACCTCCAAAATCATCAGCAAAATTGACTGCAACATAACAATCATTAAGAAATTTCTCCATTACAAATGAAGTTCATTATTAGAGGCCACAGTAATTACTTTATGATGTTTTATAATTAAGTGGCACAAGGGAGGAGAAGATGGAGTCAGCATGTTAGATTTAAACTCTTTCTTATGCACACCACTGTTAATTTCACACCTAACTAAAATTGACAGGCAGTTAAAAACAGTTGGCAAATTTCTTAAAGTATAATGATCCCTAACAATGTTCACCTCTTAGTGAACTTTGAGAAAAAAAGAATAAAACATATTCCATTGTTGGTACCTGGTACACAGCAGTCACTCAATAATTATTTATCACAGAAAGTATTTTTTATATATTTATTTCTGTTTATTTATTTATTTGGCTGCACAAGTCTTAGTTGCAGGGTGTGGGGTCATTTCCCTAATGAGGGATCGAGCCCTGGGCCCTTGCATTGGGAGAGCGGAGTCTTAGCTGCTGAACCAACAGGGATGTCCCTTACTACAAAAAGTCTTGAAGCCTGAGACTTGCTTTTGTGTCATTCCATTCTCCCTAGAATAGTAATATGAGCCTCCTCTTTTGGGAACTAAAACCTTACTTATCAGGGCCAGTGGATTACCTTTTTTTTTTCCCAGTTAACTCCCCTCTTTAGATGTTGAGTGATCATAGATAAATTGTCTTCTGAGTTCTGCCTGTCATTATAGAACTTTAAGCACTTTCTGGGCATCACAGATTAAATAAGAAGGTTCACTGGAAGGTCGCAACTCCAAGCTTCAACATGCTAATGTGTGTTATTTTCTGAGACTGCCAGGGTCACATGCCAGGAGATGCCAATCTTATCTATCTTCTTGGTCCTCTGTACCTCTTCCCTCCCCGTCCTCCCCTTCATCCACATGCCCTGTCTTCCCACCTGCTCACACCCCAAAATGTTGTTGTTGTTCAGTCACTCAGTTGTGTCTGACTCTTTGTGACCCCATGGACTGCAGCATGTCAGGCCTCCCTGTCCTTTACCATCTCCCAGAGCTTGCTCAAACTCATGTCCATTGAGTCAGTGATGCCATCTAACCATCTTGTCCTCTGTTGTCCCCTTCTCCTCCTGCCTTCCATCTTTCCCAGCATCAGGGTCTTTTCTAATGACCCAGGGTTAGCTCTTTGCATCAGGTGGCCAAAGTATTGGAGCTTCAGCTTCAGCGTCAGTTCTTCCAATGAATATTCAAGACTGATTTCCTTTAGGATTGACTGGTTTGATCTCCTTGCAGTCCAAGGGACCCTCAAGAGTCTTCTCCAACACCATAGTTCAAAAGCATCAATTCTTCTTCACTCAGCCCAAAATGGATAAAGCTAAATTCTGAACATATTGTTAGCAATGCAGGCTTTCAGGGGCCCTCGATCCTGGACATGTGTTCAAAGATGGGAACTCCTCTCTGATTCCTAGGGCTATGAGTGAGTGAAGTCATTCAGTTGTGTCTGACTCTTTGCAGTCCCATGGACTGTAGCCTACCAGGCTCCTCTGTCCATGGGATTTTCCAGGCAAGAACACTGGAGTGGGTTGCCATTTCCTTCTCCAGGAGATCTTCCTGACCCAGGGATTGAACCCTGGTCTCCTGCATTGTAGGGAGACGCTTTACTGTCTGAGCCACCTAGGGCTATAAACCTGTTAAAAATCAAGAACATACCAAGGAGTGAGAAAATTGTTAATGAGATTCTTGACCTCCTTAATCAATAGAAATTGATCAGAGGCCAGAGAAGAAATTCAGGTAAGGCTGTATTGGGGTCCCTGCTGCAGTAGGAGGGAGTGATAAGCAACAACCAGTTCCCTTGCTTGCTCACTCCCCAAGGTGGGGACAAGCTTGTTCTTTATATGGGGTGGGGATAGGATGTGTTGAGAAGTCGAACTGGAAGGGTGGCTGGGTGGTTTGCCCTTAGGTGGTGTTGTGTGCAAGGGAGCTTGCTCAGTAACTTGCTTTTGCTCCAGGAGCTTAGAAGTAACAATTGGTTCTTTTGGTCTCTTTGCATCTTTTGTCCAGAATTTGCCCTGAGTGAGAATGCACACTGTGAAGAAAGCTGAGCACCAAAGAATTGATGCTTTTGAACTGTGGTGTTGGAGAAGACTCTTGAGAGTCCCTTGGACTGCAAGGAGATCCAACCAGTCCATTCTGAAGGAGATCAGCCCTGGGATTTCTTTGGCAGGAATGATGCTAAAGCTGAAACTCCAGTACTTTGGCCACCTCATGCGAAGAGTTGACTCATTGGAAAAGACTCTGATGCTGGGAGGGATTGGGAGCAGGAGGAGAAGAGGATGACAGAGGATGAGTTAGCTGGATGGCATCACTGACTCGATGGACGTGAGTCTGAGTGAACTTAGTTGGTGACGGACACGGAAGCCTGGCATGCTGTGATTCATGGGGTCTCAAAGAGTTGGACATACTGAGCAACTGAACTGAATTGAACTGAGAATGCACATATTTATTTTTAGTCCGGTATAGTTTCTTTGTATTTTGTTGTTCTAGGAGGTGTGTCCAGGTGCAAGCATTGCAGCACCACAGCCAAGGGTCCCAGGGCCCAGCCTGATTCAGGGTGATGGTGGGAGGGGTACATGAGGCTGAGAGGAAGTGGGGAGGGGACAGGGGAGAACTTGGGGAACAAGTTGACTGAACTGAGTACAGGTCCCAGGACAGCAGGAGAATCTGGGTTAATGCAGGTAGGTTTGTAAAAGATTCAGTGAGGAATAGAAGACAAAGCAAACTTATTATACTGAAATTCCTTTTAACCTACTTCACCATTTTGCCTAAGGCCAGCTGTAGTCCTGTCCACTAGAAGTTAAGCACATCCCAGAAATAAAGATACGAGCCCTGATGGCTCAGAGGGTAAAGAATCTGCCTGCAGTGCGGGAGGCCTGGGTTCGATCCCTGGGTCAGGAAGATCCCCTGGAGTAGGAGATGGCAACCCACTCCAGTCTTCTTGCCTGGAGAATTCTGTGGACAGAGGAGCCTGGTGAGCTACAACCCACGGCATCACAAAGAACAGGACACAACTGAGTGACTAACACTTTCACACTCAGAAATAAAGCTATTTCATGAGCTTGATCTAAGTATTTCTTCTAATTAAAAGTAGGATTCTTCAGAAACAGACTCATAGACACAAAGATCAGACCTGTGGTTTCCAAGGAGGAGGCGGGGGAAGGAAGTGGGGAAGGAATGGACTGGGAAATTGGGGTTGGTAGTTGCAAACCATTACATTTACAATATATAAACACCATGGTCCTACTGTATAGAAACTATATAAAATCTCCTAGGATAAACCATAATAGAAAAGAATATTTGAAAAAGAAGGTATATATATGTGTACAGTTTGCTGTATAGCAGAGATTAGCACAATCTTGTAAATCAACTATACTTCAATTTAAAATATAAATAAATAAAATAAAAGGATTCTCTGGAAAAAAAGCAAATTATAAATACAGGCAGTTCTTTCCGTGTGTCTTTTAAATATGTAGTTACCAAGAACATAAGATAAATTAGAAAATATTTATTTGCTCTGTTCATCTCTCCAAAATAAACACCTTCGAATAAAACAAAGCTAAATTTATTAGTAGTTTCTCCCAAAGAGAGAAGACAACCTTGACAATCTTAGCAGCATTTCAAAGAGGGAACTCAGAAGTGAGATATTAATTCACCTCTGGGGTCTGAGTTCAAGATGGGTTTAAGTTGGGTCTTCAAGGCAGGGAAATTTATTTATATTGTATATAAATATAGAGTTTATTTTTACATATAATATGTTTAAATTATTTTATTATTTACTTATTTATATCTAGGTTGGTCGACACAGCAAAGCAAGGGTCTTGAATAAGTAACCTGTGGTTAACGAACAAGATTTTGCCCAGGTAAGCAACTTATTATCTCTAATGACTTGGTTTGTGGGAATTTCCTGAAGCAAACACTGAAGTTATTTATTGGTTTGCAACTGTATCTGTTTTGAACAAATTCTCAGAAATGAACTAGGAAGTCATGTTGACATAGAAATGCTACAGTGTTAGGTAAATCCCACTGACATACTTGTAACAGGAACTTCTTAAAGAGGGAGGGGAGGAAATTTTTAGAGGTGATGGCTTTGTTTACAGCATTGTTTATGGTCATGGTTTCACAGGTTTACATTTACCTGCAAACTCATTGAGATGTATATATTAATATTAAGTAGGTACAGCTTTCTGTCGGAGAAGGCAACGGCACCCGACTCCAGTACTCTTGCCTGGAAAATCCCATGGACAGAGGAACCTGGTAGGCTGCAGTCCATGGGGTCGCTAAGAGTCGGACACGACTGAGCGACTTCACTTTCACTTTTCACTTTACTGCATTGGAGAAGGAAATGGCAACCCACTCCAGTGTTCTTGCCGGGAGAATCCCAGGGACGGGGGAGCCTGGTGGGCTGCTGTCTATGGAGTTGCACTGAGTCAGACATGACTGAAGCGACTTAGCAGCAGCAGCAGCTTTCTGTATGCCAATCATACCTCAATTTAAAAAATAATTTATTTTACTTTGGCTACACTGGTCTTTTTTTGTGGCACACGGGCTTTCTCTAGTTGCAGTGCGTGGGCTTAGTTCCTCGTGGGATCTTAGTTCCCCAACCAGGAATTGAACCCATGTCTCCTGCATTGTAAGGTGGATTCTTAACCGCTGGACCACCAGGAAAGTCCCCTAAAAATAATTCCTTTGAAGTGTCTGCCTTTGTTAGAATTAATGGGTGAAGAACTTAGAAAAGAGACATGTAGAATCTAAGAGTAGCTAAATTCTTCCACATGAGAAAGAGCATGGAGGTGCCCATGGAGAAGAAACTTGGGAAACAGAGAGAATAGGAAGAGCTTGACAAATTGGAGGCTGGGAGTCGAGAAGAGAGCTAGTATGGTGGCAAAGAGCAGCATGCAAAATAGAAAGATGGTAGAGGGAGTGGATATGAGAGGTTATGTGGAGGCTGGAACTGTGGAGAGCAGGAGTAGTATTTAAATACAATTGTATTAAAGTTAAATTCAATTATACGAAAATGGAGTATAAATCCAGTTTCCAAATTCTCCAGAGATGTTTGGTAAAGACCTGCATGGGGTCCAATCTGAGTTTCTTATATGTGTGTAACCATTCAGAGACTGGTCTCATGAAGGGTGGGGACATTTAGGTCCCATTGACTGGGCTGCAGTATTCAGATGCCAGGAAATGTTCACACGGTGGTTGCCCTTTAAAAGGCTCCCCAGGTGACTCAGTGGTAAAGAATCGTCCTGCCAGTGCCAGAGCTGGAAGAGATAAGGGTTCAGTCCTTGAGTGAGAAAGATCCCCTGGAGGAGGAATTGGCAACCCACCCCAGTACAGAGGAGCCTGGAGAATTACAGTCCACGGTGTCTCAAAGAGTCGGACACAACTGAGTATGCTCGTGTGCGTGTGTGCATGTGCGCACACACACACACATTATATCCAGACAGTGAAATCATTGGAGAAAAATCAAAATAATAGATCAAGATCAGAAAAGAAGATTAATAATAGATCAAGACCAGAAAGGAAATATTAATAGTAGCCAACATATCAAAATAGAATCAACACTGTAAATGTTGGATAGACTCCATTTCCATACTAGAAAGATACTGGGAGAAATACAAAGGATGAGATAAAAATAAAAGAGAATGATAACAAGTTTCATAATTTGAAACCATGTCATTAGCAGATGCTGTATTGGCTGCCTTCCTGGGCATTTATTTCATTAATAACTCAAAACAACCACTTGCAGTAAATATTACACCATTTTCCAGATGAAAAACACAAGGGTCACTTCCCTAATATCATTATAGCTTTTTAATAGTGAAGTTAAGATCTGAACACAGATGAGTCTTATTCTAAAGCTTATGTTCTTTACTTCTTATGGTCAGTACTGTTATTTTGGTGTGTTGTTATAGAAATTCCTGAGTAAGGTTTATTGCCATGGACTACAAATTCTGATGGGAAGGAAAAGATTTTCCCAAGCTCACAAATACCAGGCACCATTGTAGACAGAAGGTTAACTAAGCCTCCTGATTCTAGATGAACCCACAGACCTGTCTCATTAAATCAAAATATAAAAGTAGTCTGGGATTTCCCTGGTGGTCCAGTGGTTTAGAATCCACCTGTGAATGCAGGGGACACAGATTCCATCCGTGGTCTGGGAAGATTCCACATGCTGCTGGGCAACTAAGCATGTGAGCCCTAACTACTGAGGGGCTTAGTGCCTGTGCTCCGCAAGAAGAGAAGCCTGCACACCGCAACTAGAGAGAGCCCCCTTGATGCAACTGGAGAAAGCCCTTATGCAGCAACGAAGACCTAGAGCAGCCAAATAAACTAAAAAAAAAAAAAAAAAAAAAAGAAAGTAGTCTGAATAAACTTCCACACAATGACTGTCTGATACGTGAGAAGGATTCCTTTTGAATAAGCATGGCAATATCTTTCTAAATGAGCTCGATAAAATTAAAGCCAGACTAATCCAAAGATACTAGAATCCCTAGATATTAAAAGACATAGACACTACTTGTGATTCTTCCATCACCAACCTCCTCTAAGGGTACCATGAAGATACATTCCCAGTCATTTTCCTAAGGAAATGTTACTGAAACTTTTGAAAATTATTATTTTTTTAAGTTGGAATATCCTAAGTGAGGTAAGAAGATTTTAGTGTAATTTTTCACGAAGACAAAACAAGCTTTATATCCAGAAGCACAAAAGCTGGGAATTCATAGCCTGCCAGTTAAGCCTTGGAATATTCTTTTAAAAAGAAAGAAAAAAGCAAAAGATGACAGTAAGGAAAAGATGAGTAAAAGGTTAAAAGTTCTATATGCTGCATGGAATTCACTTGGGAGAAAAAGAAGTATCAGGTGGAAGAGGTGAAATAACCTGGAAGCCTATTTTGCCCCACAACTCTTGGTGTGCGTTCAGGGAGCATCAGATGTTTTTATTTCATGTGTGTGTATGAGGGATGAGCAGAAACAAAAATAACCTCCCTCCCAGGAACAGTGAAAGACTTCAGCCACAAAGTAGGTCATAGCACCCGGCTACACCGCCCTCTGATGTGCGCTGCCCACTGTAAACAGAGTCAAATGACAGGCTTTTTTGGGATCAAATGATGGCGCTTCCTTGCCCATCCCACTAACAGATTCCTGTAGTGAATTGCTCCTGAATGAATCCTACAAACCCCTGAGTCCTCTTTAAACTTCAGTGAAAAGAAATAAAACCTTCTCATTGAAGGAGAAAGGAGACACCAACATTCAGACTCAGATTGATTTTTGTAGCAATGATTTTCATTAGAAATTTAATTGCTGTGTATTAAATATTAGCACTGCTGGGGGCTGGAAGGATATACTTTTTCTTTTTTCTGTTTGTTTTCTTTGGTTTGGTTTGCTTTTCTCTGACATCGATAGTGAGTTCTCACTTTTTCTGTCAAGATGTTGGCAATCAGAATGCGGTGAAAACAGAAGTAAAGAGAGACGCTCAGAGTCTCCTGGGTGAGAGAACCTTGCCCCTTCTCAATGCGCCCCCCACACTAGAGCTGAGGTGGTCATCTTCCTAACATATTTCCCTGTGTAAATTGTTTTCTCCCTGCGTAAATTGTTAAACAATATCTGAAAGATAAAGGTCCCTCGTGATCTGATGTCTTCCTACCCTGGGCCCTATCTGCCAACACACTTCAAAAGGCACTCTTTGCACCAGCCCCATATCAAACGACTTGTCTCCAGAAAAAAAGCATAATGTGCTAGCTGACACTTCTTTGCCTTTATATTGTTATCCCCTCTTCCTAAACTGTCCTTCCTTCTATCTCCTACTTAGCTTTGGGGAGACTTTCCTAAATCCTCAATCTGAACAAAGACCCCTTCTCCCCATACAAGCACAGCGAGGTGCTTGGCACCCTCTACTGCACCCACCGGTGACTATGTTCAGCTTCGTGAAGACACAATCCACTCTCATGCCACTATGCATTCCCCAAGGTCTCAGCATGTGCTTAGGTCTTCACCTGCAGAAGAATGGTGATATTTGTGTGTGTGTGTGTGTGTGTGTGTATGTATGTGGTGAAAATACTTAAGTTCTACTCTCATAGCAAATTTCAATTATACAATACAGTATCATCTAGAATGTGCCTTTTTAATAAGCCTGCCCAGATGACTCTGACGGGGATCCTGTAAGTCAAAAAGTTAGTGGTAGAGCTGGACTGAAATCCTGAGTGATGTTTTGTGATCTCCACACTGTCTGCTAACTTAGAAGGTTAAATGTGAGTATAAGACACTGATTTTGATTCTGAGTGAAACTCTACAACGGAACGCTGTATGAGGCACACCCAAAAGGCAACTACCACCTCCACCTTCCCTGCCCCATTGGTTTCTGTATCTTATACAACATATCCCAGTTTTAATATCAATCAGATGAGTTTTGAACATTTCTTGCTCTGATCAGCATGAGTGTCTTAAAAGCAGGCACTGCGTCTCATTCACTTTTGTGACTCCCAGTGGCAAGGCCTATCACATCATAGACTGTCAATAATCTTTAGTGGGTAAATATTTGGATCAAAGTTTCCATTCTAAAGTTATTTCAAAACAGAGAAAAAATTAGAGTGCTAACAGTGTACTAACAGTATTTTTAATCAATATTGCATGACCATTTAATTACAGAAAATAATTTAATATCCTGCCAAAACTGAGAAAGTTGTCTAATCAAAGCAACTAAACTAATATACCAAATAGAGTAGGTGGAGTTAACCAGCATGGCTTCAGCTTGGCAAGGATTTAATTAGAAATATGCTTTTAATGAATTCTAGTACTAAACAAAGTCACCAGTGATGCAATGCTTTAACTGAAGAACTAACACTCTATTTCAAGCCAGCACTCCAGATCCTCCTTCCTTACAATTGTCGATATTTACATATTTAATAGCAGCCGTGTTTGGAAAACTGGCACTGTAGTGAACATGAAGGCATGTTCACCGTAGTGAATGTGAAGTAGGATCTCTCCTGAGGTCCTGCTCTAGGAGAATGGGTTAATGGTGTTTCAGGGACACACCCAGGACCTGCACTAAAGAATCTGCCTGCCAATCCAGGAGACTGGGGTTCGATCCCTGGGTCTGGAAGATCCCCTGGAGAAGGAAATGACAACCCACTCCAGTATCTTGCCTCAGAAATCCCATGGACAGAGGAGCCTGATGGGCTATAATCCACGGTGTCTTGGAGACTAAACAACAACATTCATAACACAGGCCCCAACAAAAATGACTCCTCCCCACACACACACAAAAAATAATGATAATAATTAGACTTAGAACAAAGAGGTAGCACAGACATGAGAAGACTGTAACCTTGAGCAGTCATTCCTTGAGTAGTTATAGAAGCAGATAACCAGAATTTTGAAAAGAATATTGGAGAGAAGCAAAGACTTCTTGGTATAACTGAGATAAAGATTCAATTCCTAAAGTAGTAATAAATGTTGATATTTGCAGATATCAAGGCAAAGAATTGTCTGCAAATACAAATCCACAATCTCTTCTTTGAGAACAGTTGTGTTTCAGACTTCAGAATGTTTCAAATTTTGAAAAGAAAGGCACCACAATAAGAAGCTCAAGCACCATAATGAAGAGTACCCCCACTCAACTAGAGAAAGCCCTCATGCAGCAGCAAAGATCCAGAGCAACCAAAAATAAATAAATCTTAAAGAAGAGAGAGAGAGAGACCTGGTGCAGCCAAATTAATAAATAAATTAAATTTTAAAAAAAGTCAAAACCCTTCAGTCACCTAGCTTTCTAATCAGCCTTAATCCTCACGATTCTCAGAAACAAGACCTGAAGGACTGTAGAGGTTCTTCCCATTCCTCTCTTGAAGTTGCTTTGGAGAGACATTTCTCCATATTGGGGATGAATCTCTTCTGGTCCTAACTGACACTGGAGCCACATTCTTATTCTTCAACCCCACGACTATTAAGCAACCCCTGTTCAAATTATGGGGATCTCTAATGAACTTCTAGAGGTTCCAAACATATTCCCTTTTGTTTAGGCTCTTCCCCCATACCCTCAACCCCAGCAGTGTCAGGCAACATGTGGGATCTTAGTTCCCAGTTATAGTTCAGTTGCTCAATTGTATCCAACTCTTTGTAACCCCATGGATTGCAGCATGCCACGCTTCCCTATCCTTCACCACCTCCCAGAGCTTGCTCAAACTCATGTTGAATCAGTGATGCCATCCAACCATCTCATCCTCTGTTGTCCCCTTCTTCTCTTGCCTTCAATCTTTCCCAGCATTGGGGGCGTTTTTAATGAATTGGCTCAATGCATCAGGTGGCCAAAGTATTGGAGCTTCACCTTCAGCATTAGTCCTTCCAATGAGTTCCCAGACCAGGGATCAAACCCACATCAACTGCATTGGAAGTGCAGAGTCTTAACCATTGGACTGTCAAGGAAGTCCATGTTTAGGCTCTTTGAGAGATACACATCCCTTTCTCTTTAGTTCCTCTGCCCTATTTGTTAGGGCAAGACTTCTTACAGCAGGATTTTGCTGGGATTCCTTTCTCCCAAAAATGGGAAAATAATTTTAGAACTTGGAAATAAGTGATCAAAGCAGTCAACCTAACTGTGATGCATTTTATTTGTTCCATCTCTAATAGTCTTAGTGCAAATCTGAAAATACCTATCATTTGTCCCTACTGAATCAGCTACCACTGTCTTTATGGGCAAAATCAGCAACTAATATTAGAAAACTTCACAGCACAACTCTCATCAAGATTCAATAGATCTCTTGAAATCTCTTCCCAGAATGAATCAATATTCTGTAAGTAAAGAAGCCCTTCAAGGCATAAAGACTATAATCAAAGATTACAAGACTTAAGACCTCATGATCCCTTGTACTAGTCTTTGTAATTAATGGTGCGAAAACCTAAGGGGTGAGGGTGACAGTTTATCTAAGACCTCCCAGCAATATACAACCTTATTATCAACACCTAGCTGCCCCTAATTCTCATACATGACTAACATCCATCCCCACTACTGTAGTTGATTTATGCTGTGTAGTCTTTAGTATTTCAGTTGATGAAGCTCGTCAATACTTCACTGCCTTCATCTGGGGAGGAAAAGAGTTCACTTGGACAGCAATGCTTCAGGGTTTTACTGAGAATCCTTCTTATTTTTTTGCAAATCGTTAAAGCTAATCTGTTTGATATAAAGTTCCCAAGAGGGTCTAATTGGTTGCAGGCAAGAGTGGATGATTTGTTTCTTTGCTCTTTTTCTCAGGCCTCATCACAAGAAGCCAGAACCTACTTGCTAAAGCATTTAGCCTTAAAGGGATATAAGATCGCCAAGGAAAACTAGAGTTTGCCCAAACCCAGGTTCAATATCTAGGGCATCTGCCATCAGGACAAGGACAACGCCTGAATCTAGCTAGGCTTCATGGTGTCCTGAGTTTCCCAAAACTAAGAAGCAACTGTGACATTTTCTCAGGCTGCTGGGTTATTGCTAGAGATCAATCCTAAATGTCTCTCTATGGTCAAACCACTGTGTTTTACTCAACAGTAACAACCCCAGACCCGAGTTCATGGGAAGAACCAAGGGATGTTCAAGGCCTTAAAGGAGAGTTTGATGAATCCACCCTTGGACATCCCGTTATTGATTTCCTTTTTCCTTTCTGTATATGAGAAGGAAGGGAATGCCCTTGGAGTGTAGCATTAGTGCCTAGTGACTAAGTCATGTCCGACTCTTTGCGACCCCATGGACGGTAGCCCGTCAGGCTTCTCTGTCCACAGGAATTCTCCAGGCAAGAATACTGGAGTGGGTTGCCATGCCCTCCTCCACCAGATCTCCCAAACCCAGGGATCAAAGCCAGGTCTCCCGCAATGCTGGTGGATTCTTTACCATCTGAGCCATGAGGGAAGCCTTTGGGGTACTCACCCCCAAACATGGGGCCACCAATGGCCCATAGGGTATTACAGCTGGCAACTGGACCCTGGGCCTTGTGGGTAATACCCACCTTGTCTTAGAGCCTTTACAGCCACTGCCTTTTGGGTGAAAGCCACCAGAAAAATCACCGTGGGATCCTCTTTAACCACTATTGTACCTCGCACAATAGAAGCCCTCCTGAATTCTCATCGCATTCAGGATTTCTCAGTTGGATGTCTCACCTCCTATGAAGTCCCTTGTTAAGTGCTTCTTCCATCACTCCTTTCCACTGTCATAACCTTAACCTGGCTACTCTTCTCCCCTCTGTCACTGACCAAGTCCCTCATGACTGCTTAACACTGACCTGTCATCTGACTCCTTGCAAAGATCTGCAGGAAATCCTGTTGGGTAATGCTGACTTCTTATGGTTTACTGGTGGTTCTTACTTAAAAGTGACAATGGCCAGTGATTCACTGGATATACTATTGCTACTCCTTTTGATATTGTTTAGGCAGCATCTTTAGCAATGGCTACTTCAACCCAACATGCTGAATTATATGCTTTTACGTGAGGGCAAGGGCAAAACTGCCAACATTTATAACTGGTAGTGAACAGGCTTTTGAAATAGCTTATGATTATTGAATGTAAAGTAAAGAACTAATGTGACTTCCTTATGCCCAGTGGAAATAGAATTTTAAATGGCCCCTATTTCAGGAATTATTGGATATAACAGTTTGACCTGCTGTTTTAGGTAGAAATAGTGGCTGACTTTTCTGGGCTCCAAAATCACTGCAGATGGTGATTGCAGCCATGAAATTAAGACACTTACTCCTTGGAAGGAAAGTTATGAACAACCTAGATAGCATATTAAAAAGCAGAGACATTACTTTGCCAACAAAGGTCTGTCTAGTCAAGGCTATGGTTTTTCCAGTAGTCATGTATGGATGTGAGAGTTGGACTGTGAAGAAAGCTGAGGACCAAAGAATTGATGCTTTTGAACTGTGGTGCTGGAGAAGACTCTTGAGAGTCCCTTGGACTGCAAGGAGATCCAACCAGTCCATCCTAAAGGAGATCAGTACTGGATGTTCATCAGAAGGACTGATATTGAAGCTGAAACTCCAATACTTTGGCCACCTGATGCGAAGAGCTGACTCATTTGAAAAGACCCTGATGCTGGGAAAAATTGAGGGCAGGAGCAGAAGGGGACGACAGAGGACGAGATGGTTGGATGGCATCATCGACTTGATGGACATGGGTTTGGGTGGACTCTAGGAGTTGGTGATGGGCAGGGAGGCCTGGCATGCTGCGGTTCATGGGGTCGCAAAGAGTCAGACACGACTGAGCAACTGAACTGAACTGAACTGAAGATTTCAGGGCATTCTAAACTTGACTCTCTGGAAGCTAAGGGAAAACACCTTGCTGACGTGCCCCCTCCCCACAAAAAATTCTGCCTTTGAGACTTCCCTGTGGTCCAGTGGCTAAGACTCTTCACTCTCAATGCAGGGGGCCTGGGTTCCATCCCTGGTCAGGGAACTAGACTCCACATGCTGCAATGAATATCCAAGATCCAGTGTGCCACAACTAAGACCCTGCACAGCCAAATAAATAAATAGATTTTTAAAATGCTGCTCTTAAAGAAACCAATAGCAGCCAAGTCTCTGCCATTGTCCTAACAGATACTTCCCTAAATGATAGTTTAGGAAAACTTGTTAGAAACATGCAATAACTGACCTCAGAAAAGGAAAAACAAGATTGAAAATTCAGCCAACTGTTGGTTTGTAAAAAGAAGAAACTCTGGTTTGCACCAAATAACAATCTGGTCCTACTGGACACTCTAAAATTCCCACTCCTCTCCACTGTACATGCTTTAAACCACTGGTCTACTGAAAAAACTGTAGCATTCATGGATCAATATCAGTGGGGAAACATCAGCAAGGCCACAAAAAGTGCCTACTTCACTTATTCCACTTGTTCAAAATATGACCAAAGGAAGTCTGTTTGTACAGTTCCTGGGCATTTTAAATTGCCTCATGTACCATTTGAGGTTTGGCAAATGGATTTCATACAACAGTCTCCATCTCATAGATATAAATATAGTTAAGTCATGGCCCATTTATTTTCACCTTGGACTGAAGTCTTTCCGTGCGGACAGGCAGCATAAGCCAAGATATACTTTGCAACTTTCAGCCCCATAGAACTGTCAGTTGAGGGCTTGGTTGCTTCAAGTCTGGTCCTCTTTGTGGTCTCTATGCCAGTGTCAGACACAGATGCAACTTTCAGTCCTTCCAGACCTTCCAACAGGTCACTATTAATAGTAAATAGATCTCTTTCACACACACACATACAATGCTCATGAGGACAAACACTGATTCACAGTATGAACCCATATACTTTTTCATCTGCATGCTTGTTCTGTGTGCTTTTTCCTGCCTTGGGAGTGTATTCATAAGCAAAGCATCTAGTAATGAGCATTCTTAAATTCATCAAAGGCCCAGCATACTCTCTAAATGAAACTTTTGTGTTTTTTAAATTTTTCTGCTTTGGAGGGTGATGTCAAATGCTCATGCAATTTTTGGGGTCAGTTCTGTAAGATGAAGAACACTGGATGAGCATCTATCAACCTCAGGTCCTCAAAGTGTGGGAGAGGCCTTAATTTTCATCTTTCTGAAATGCAGCTGTTTCTGAAACCAACTTCCAAGTCCATATCATGAACACTCGGAGCCCTGGATCTAGGAAAATGGTCATTTTCCATTCTAGTCTGCAGTTCTCTTCTTGACTCTAAAAATATTTTCCTAGTTTCCCACATCATCATTTCCCACCCTCTGCTGCTGCTGCTGCTGCTGCTGCTGCTGCTAAGTTGCTTCAGTCTCGTCCAACTCTGTGCGACCCCATAGACGGCAGCCCACCAGGCTCCCCCGTCCCTGGGATTCTCCAGGCAAGAACACTGGAGTGGGTTGCCATTTCCTTCTCCAATGCATGAAAGTGGAAAGTGAAAGTGAAGTCGCTCAGTCGTGCCCAACTCTTAGTGACCCCATGAATTGCAGCCCACCAGGCTCCTCTGTCTATGGGATTTTCCAGGCAAGAGTACTGGAGTGGGGTGCCGTTTCCTTCTCCATTCCCACCCTCAGCTACACCTATTTATCATCTTTTTATATTAGGTCTCTTTACAGGTTGCTGTACAGTTGCTTCCCTAGTGGCTCAGACAGTTAAAGGATCCACCTGCAATGCAAGAGACCTGGGTTTGATCCCTGTGTCAGGAAGGTTGCCTGGAGAAGGGAATGGCAACCCACTCCAGTATTCTTGCCCGGGAAATCCCATGGAGAAAGGAGCCTGGCAGGCTGCAGTTCATGGGTCACAAACAGTCAGACACGACTGAGCAACTAACACCAACTGCAGAGGTAAACAGTCCATTACTTGCAACACCTGTTCACCTAAAACAAATAGACAACCTATTATTTCTCTAGCAAAAGAAAAAAAAAAGTATTACTCAGGATCAACAAAGAATCACAATTCAGGGTCTGCAACCATGGCGAGCCATATGTAAGTTCCCTGCAGCAAGGAGAGAGGGACAGTTTTAAAGAGGAGGAAGGAAGTTGGGGGAGTGTAGTAAACAAACTTGGAAGCATTGAAAGTTCAAAGTTTAGTGACTTTTCATTGACTGAGTTGTGACAGCTACTTGTTGGCTGAATTCTTATAAATGTCATTCTGTTTTTGAAAATTTAAGCTAAATTAGATGAAGCTCCTTCTTCACACTTGTGAGAAGTCTAATGTACAACAGATTAGAACTTTGAATGGTCTCCAAGAGGAACCAGAGATCAAATTGCCAACATCCGCTGGATCATGGAAAAAGCAAGAGAATTCCAGAAAAACATCTATTTCTGCTTTATTGACTATGCCAAAGCCTTTGACTGTGTGGGTCACAATAAACTGTGAAAAATTCTGAAAGAAATGGGAATACCAGACCACCTGACCTGCCTCTTGAGAAATCTGTATGTAGGTCAGGAAGCAACAGTTAGAACTGGACATGGAACAACAGACTGGTTCCAAATAGGAAAAGGACTGCATCAAGGCTGTATATTGTTACCCTACTTATTTAACTTATATGCAGAGTACATCATGAGAAATGCTGGGCTGGAAGAAGCACAAGCTGGAATCAAGATTGCCCAGAGAAATACCAATAACCTCAGATATGCATATGACACCACCCTTATGGCAGAAAGTGAAGAGGAACTCAAAAGCCTCTTGATGAAAGTGAAAGAGGAGAGTGAAAAAGTTGGCTTAAAGCTCAACATTCAGAAAACTAAGATCATGGCATCTGGTCCCATCACTTCATGGGAAATAGATGGGGAAACAGTGGCTGACTTTATTCTTCTGGGCTCCAAAATCACTGCAGATGGTGATTGTAGCCATGAAATTAAAAGATGCTTACTCCTTGGAAGGAAAGTTATGACCAACCTAGACAGCATATTAAAAAGCAGAGACATTACTTTGCCAACAAAGGTCCATCTAGTCAAGGCTATGGTTTTTCCAGTGGTCATGTATGGATGTGAGAGTTGGACTATAAAGAAAGCTGAGCACCGAAGAATTGATGCTTTTGAGCTGTAGTGTTGGAGAAGACTCTTGAGAGTCCCTTGGACTTCAAGGAGATCCAACCAGTCCATCCTAAAGGAGATCAGTACTGGGTATTCTTTGGAAAGACTGATGTTGAAGCTGAAACTCCAATACTTTGGCCACCTGATGTGAAAAACAGACTCATTTGAAAAGACCCTGATGCTGGGAAAGACTGAGGGCAGGAGGAGAAGGGGGCAACAGAGGATGAGATGGTTGGATGGCATCACTGACTCGATGGACATGGTTTTGGGTGGACTCTGGGAGTTGGTGATGGACACGGAGGCCTGGTGTGCTGTGGTTCATGGGGTTGCAAAGAACCGGATGACTGAGTGACTGCACTGAACTGAAGGGTTTCCTTGAAATAAAAGTTATGACAAACCTAGACAGCATATTAAAAAGCAGACATTACTTTGCTGACAAAGGTCCATATAGTCAAGCTGTGGTTTTTTTCCAGTCATCATGTATGGATGTGAGAGTTGTGCCATAAAGAAGACTGGGCCCTGAAGAATGAATGCCTTCAAACTGTGGTGTTGGAGAAGACTCCTGAGAGTCCCTTGGACTGCAAGGAGATCCAACCAGTCAATCCTAAAGGAAATCAATCCTGAATATTCATCAGAAGGACTGATGCTGAAGCTGTAATAATTTGGCTACCTTTTCCTACTGGTTGGAAAAGCCCCTGATGCTGGGAAAGATTGAAGGCAGGAGGAGAAGGGGGCAACCGAGGATGAAATGGTTGAGTGGCATCACCGACTCAATGGACATGAGTTTGAGCAAGCTCCATGAGATAGTGAAGGACAGGGAAGCCTGGCATGCTGCAGTCTATGGGGTTGCAAAGAGTTGGACACAACTGAGTGACTAAACAACAATAACAAGGGTTTCTGCAAATTCCCCAGAGTTTATGTTTCCCTGAGCAATTCTGGCTTTGTGCTCCCAGAGGACTCATGAAACTCAGAGATCTGTCACCTCCTGTGTGCCAGCCTAGATGTCAGATCCAACTTCTTTTCCTTGGTTAACACACGCATAGACTCATATGCTCACACAGAGTCAAAATGAGGCATTCATGCATATAACAGAATTTACTGACATTTGAGGTCAACAGAGGTATTCACGAGACAGCAATTCCAAATCCTAAAAATTAGATGAAGCCCGTTCTTAAATTGTTTCTCACGACCTCATCATGTTATTCAACTGCCCTGATTCCTCCAACACCATTCTCTTTTCAGAGATCCCCTTTCTCACATAGTCCACATAAACTTAACTCTCCTCACTTTATTAGTTAGAACAATTATATTGTCCCATATGCTCTTTAATAGTATTGTTAGGGGAATCACTGACTTGAAACCACCTGCCCTGGCCAGGACCAATAGTAACCACTTGCATGAGTTATCCAAAACAGGTCCTGGTAAAGAATGTGGAGTTAACAAGTTACCACCAACCAAAAGAATTCAGCAGAGGTCTAAAGGAGAGAGGAGATGTCAGTCTGTATGTCCTACCAACCTCCCAGACTCCTCTCAATGGAATCAATCTTAGTTGAATGATATGCACCAGCAGGAAGGACCCTGAGTCAGAAAGATTGATCAGAGACAACCTGGAAACTAACCCAACTACCATAAAACCCGAGACTAAAGCCGCAAGGCAGAGCAGTCCTCCTGGGCTCCCTCCCCCTGGCTCTCCGCCCAGGCGCCCCTTCCCAGTAAAGTCTCTTGCTTTGTCAGCATGCGTGTCTTCTCAGACAATACATTTCTGAGTTAGAAAAGAGCCCACTCTTGGACCCTGGATAGGGTTCCCCCTTCCTGCAACAATATCATGGGGGTGGAAATAGTCTCCAGACTGGAAAGTAACAGAACTGTGTGTTCTGCATCTTTGTTTGGATCCTGAAAAGCATCATGACAGGCAATGGCCTGTTTCAAGTTCAGCTGCATTCCCGGGCCCTTCGCTTCTGCTCTCTGCCTGACCCCACGTCACCCTTTCAGGTTGAGGGGACTAATGAGAACCTCAGCTGGGGGAAGGAATTTTGTTATTCCAGTGATGAGCAGCATAGATATATCTGCATCATCAGCTTGTAGACGGTTGTTCTTTCCTGTTGGGTAGACAGCACACCTGGCACCTGGGACCCAGCCCTCACAGCCTTTTTTTGTAACCACTGATAGAGTCGTGATATGAAATGAAACTATAATATTTCCTCTCTGAAAAACACTAGCTACTTATGTAATCATTCTTTCTCCCAGCTAGTTAATACCTTGATTTTCATTGCCTCTGTCTTTCTCCCCTTTGAACTTTACTGGTTCCCTTGACCTGTAGGCAAAATCATGATCAAATTTGTCTATGAAATTTTGTTCAACAATAAGCTCTTCTAAATTAATGACCAAAAGTTACATGAAAAGACAGTCTATATTATTTATGGGGGAAATACAATTTAAATCCCTCATGAGTTACTACCTCAAATCTACTAGAATCATTAACATCTCAAGTGTTGGGGAGGCTGTGAATGACCTGGACTGCTGGTGGCAATATAAAGTGATATAGCCACTTTGGAAAACATTTTGGTAGTTTCTGAGGTGGTTAAATGAACACCTATTCTGTAATCCAGACACTTCACTCCTTGGCATTTTACCAAAAGAAATGAAAATATATGTCCATTGAAAGACTTATACACAAATGTTCATAGCTGTTAGCTAAAGTTCATTATGATAGCCAAAATCTGGATATGACCTAAATATCCATCTATAGGTGAATGGATAAGCAAACTGAAAGACTAGGTTCTTACAGTTCAATTCATATATTAGGTTGGTGCAAATGTAATTGTGATTTTTGACCATGAATTTTAAATCATTGTAACTAGGCTCAAACACAGCTTTTTAATCAAAATAGAAACCATTGCAATCAACAGATTTTTTGCCAATGAGAAATAAGTTTGTTTATTCCTGTAGCATAAAAGTCTACGCTTTGGGATTCGACATACTCTTGGAACGCATTTTTTTTCTGCCTCTTGCTAGTTGTGGAATTGTCTTCTCTGCAAAAATTTGTCAAGATGCTTGAAGAAGTGACAGGTAGGTCAGAAGTCAGATGAATATGGCAGATGAGGCAAAACTTTGTAGCCCAATTTGTTCAATTTTTGAAGCCCTGGTTGTGCAATGTGCAGTCAGGCATTGTCACAGAGAACTGGGCCCTTTCTGTTGACCAATGCCGGCTGCAAGCTTTGCAGTTTTTGGTGCATCTCATCAATTTGCTGAGCATGTGTCTCGGATATAATGGTTTCAACAGATTCAGAAAGCAGTAGTGGATCAGATGGGCAGTAGACCACCACACAGTGACCACGACCTTTTTTTGGTACAAGTCTGGCTTTGTAAAGGGTTTCCCTGGTAGCTCAGATGACAAAGAATCTGCCTGCAATGCAAGAGACCCAGGTTCGATGCCTGGGTTGGGAAAATCCCCTGGAGAAGGGAATGGCTACCCACTCCAGTATTCTTGCCTGGAGAATTCCATGGACAGAGGATCCTGGTGAGTTACTGTCCATGGGGTCACAAATAGTTGGACAGGACTGAGTGACTAACATTTTGGATTTGGGAAGTGTTTTGGAGTTTCTTCTGTGTCCAACTACTGAGCTGGTCATCACCAGTTGTCATATAAAATCCACTTTCCATTGCACATGAAATGGTGAGAATCTGAGAAATGGTTTGTTGTTTTTGTGTAGAATAAGAGAAGACACTTCAAAATGATGATTTTTTTGATTTGCAGTCAGCTCATGAGGCACGTATCGAGCTTTTTCACCCTTTCAATTTGCTTCAAATGCTGAATAACCATAAAATGGTCAACACTGAGTTCTTGGGCAACTTCTTATGTAGTTGTAAGAGGATCAGTTTCGATAATCCTCTCAACTGGTGTTGTCCGCTTCTGAAGACTGGCCGCTGAGCTTTTCATCTTCAAGGCTCTTGTCTCCTTTGCAAAACTTCTTGAACCATCACTGCACTGTATGTTCACCTGGGTTAAATGCATTGCTGAAGCTGTGAGTTGTCTCCACTGCTTTACAACCCATTTTGAACTCAAAAAAGAAAACTGCTTAAATTTGTTTTTTGTCTAACATCATTTCCCTAGTTTAAAATAAATATAAAATTCACAGCAAGTAATAAGTGATTAGCAAAAAAGTAAATAAAGCAAGAAATGAACATTAAAATAATGTACATGCTGTATAACCACTTTTATTTAAGAATCTATTCCAGTGCTGTGCTGTGCGTAGTCACTCAGTCATGTCTGACTCTTTGTGATCCCATGGACTATAGCCTGCCAGGCTGCTCTGTCCATAGGGATTCTCCAGACAAGAATACCGGAGTGGGTTGCCATGCCCTCCTGGGGGCAAATTTCAACAACACAAAAACCGCAGTTACTTTTGCACCAACCTAATAAAATCATAAGAAATGCATACTAATGTGGAATAACAGAAAGCAGATCAGTGGTTGCCTTGGGCATAGAGGAGTTGGTGAAGAACAAGAAGGAGAAATGACAAAGGGGACTTGAGGAGTCCTGGTGGAGGGGGTATATTCATTATACTTATTGTACGAATACATTCATTATCTTGATTACATTCATTATCTTGATTCTGCTGGTAGTTTCACAGGTGTATGTACCACTTGTCAAAATTTACCAAATGTACACACTCTAAATATGCAGTTTGTTATGTGCCAGTTACACATAAATAAAACTGTTAGACAAAGACTTTTTGTAATTGTATTTATTTATTTACTCTGGGCTACCCTGGATCTTTGTTGCTGCTCAGGGTTTCTCTGGTTGTGGTGAGCCAGAGCTCCTCTCTAGTTGTGGAGCTTGGGCTTCTCATTGCAGTGGCTTCTCTCATTGTGGAGCACGGGCTCTAGGCGCTGGGCTTCAGCAGTTGCAGTACACAGGCTCAGTAGTTGTCACTCACGGGCTTAGTTGCTCCACAGCATGTGGAATATTCCTGGACCAGAGATGGAACCAGCGCCCCCTACATTGGCAGGTGGATGTTATCCACTGGGCCACCAGGGAAGTTCCGGAATGTCACCTTATGTGGAATCAGTCTTTACAAAGGTCATCAAGTTAAAATGATGCCATTAGGTGGGGCCCTAATCCAACAGGATTGGTGTCCTTATAAAAGGGGGAAATTTGGAGTCATCTACACTTACAGGCAGAATGGCACATGAACATGAAGATGGCTATCTACAAGTCAAGGAGAAAAGTCTAGAACAGATTCTGCTCTCACAGCCTCAGAAGAAGCCAGTCTGCTGACACCTCGATTTTAGCCTTCCACCCTCCAGCACTGTGAGACAATGAAATTCGGTTATTTGAGCGAACTATTTGTGATACTCTGTTACAGCAGCCCTGGCAAACCAATATAACACTCTTGTGTAGAAGAAAGACAATGTTCTCATCTGGAATTTATGACCAGGGATGGAATTTTTGAGAGAACCTGTGAGGAAAATATCACTTGAACCCCACTGGGTAAGAAGCTAATTGTGCCAAAAGATATATATTTGGATTAAGATTAATAACACCTTAACTAAATTATAAGGAAAAGCCTGTTGGTAAGCAATAACAGATCACATTTGGTTCCTGTTAGAAGTTTCTTGAGGGGCTACCAGGGAAAGAGGCTCTGGAAAATGAGAAGAGAAGGGCACCAGCTGACCCAATTTTGACTTATGCGGAAACGTACTTTTTAAACTTTCTATTATATATTGGAATATAGGTGATTAACAATGTTGTGATAGTTTCAGGTAGACAGAAAAGGGACTCAGCCATACATATACATGTATCTACTGTCTCCAACACCTCTCCCATCTAAGCTGCCACATAACATTGAGCAGTTTCCTGTGCTGTATGGGTGGTGGTTTAGTCGCTAAACTTTAGAGCAGTTCTCCTGGGTTTCCTTACCCTACTGCTCTCCACCTGGGTGCCCTTTCCCAATAAAATCTCTTGTTTTGTCAGCACATGTGTTTCCTCAGACAATTCATTTCCGAGTGTTAGACAAGAGCCCAGTTTCGGGCCCCGCCTTCCTGCAACAAAGGGCTACTCTGGCGGGACTCTTCTTCGCTAAGACTGACATCCTGACCACTCGGGGTACTCAGGGGCCAGCTTGCCGGCCAATGGGCCAGACCCAGCGGCCGCAACTGGGGCCCTTTTGTCCCTGGTCTCCTCTTGACGCGGACAACTGGCCAGAGTGCCCCGACCGGTAAGGAACAAGAGATTTTACTGACTCTCTCCCCTTGCCTCTCTCTTTCCTCTCCTTAACCCTTCCTATCCTTCCCTGTTTTTCTATTCCCCCGGTCCTGGACGCAGGAATCTGGTCGAAGGGCCCTCAGCCTGAGCTGAGGATTGGAGACTGATCACCTCCTCTTGGCAGAGAACTTGAATTCTGGTTCTGGTCTGCTCTGATTTCTGGTAGGGCCAAGTTCCAGTCCTCCCTTCTCGGGAGGCCCAGGGAAAAGTCCCATATCGCCTGGGTATCTGTAGGTGGCAGGAGACGTCTGTAAGGCCACCCCTTTCGCTCCCCCTCTCCCGCCTCTTCCCCCTTCTTCTTTCAACCTGGCTTCCTTTCCTCCCTTGAAATCTTTGATGTTAGTACTCGGATCTGAAGTTCTGTGTCTCTATAGGAGGTTTTCTGAGAGACTGTATTCTTGTATTTAAGGGCTTCCCTGGTGGCTCAGAGGTTAAAGCGTCTGCCTGCAGTGTGGGAGACCTGGGTTTGATCCCTGGGTCGGGAAGATCCCCTGGAGAAGGAAATGGCAACCCACTCCAGTATTCTTGCCTGGAGAATCCCATGGACAGAGGAGCCTGGTGGGCTGCAGTCCGTGGGTCGGACACGACTGAGCGACTTCACTTTCACTTTCACTTTAGTCACTAAGTCCTGTCTGACTTTTGTGATTCCAGGGACTGAAGCCTTCCAGGTTCCTCTGTCCATGGGATTCTGCAGGTGAGGATACTGGAATAGGTTGCCATTTCCTTCTCCAGAGGATCTTCCTGACCCAGGAATCAAACCCAGGTCTCCTGCAATGTAGGCAGATTCTTTACTGACTGAGCTATGAGGGAAGTCCTGTGCTATATAGTAGGTCCTTGTTGGTTATCCATTTTAAATATACCAATGTGTATATTCCCATCCCAAACTCCCTAACTATCTCTTCCCCCAACCCATTCCCCTGGCAACCATAAATTCATTCTCTAAGTTTGTGAGTCTGTTTCTGTTTTATAAATAAGTTCATTTGTATCATTTCTTTTTAGACTCCACATAAAAGCGATATCATATGATATTTCTCTTTCTCTGTCTGACTTACTTCACTTGGTATGACAATCTCTAGTTCTATCCATGTAGCTGCAAATGACATTATTTCTTTCTTTTTAATGGCTAATACTCCACTGTATATATGTACCATATCTTCTTTATCCATTCCTCTATCCATGAATATTTAGGTTGCTGCCATGTCTTGGCTACTGTGAAACAGTGCTGCAATGAACATTCAAATATACTTTCAAACCATGTTTTTCTCCAGATATATGCCCAGGAATGGGATTGCAGGGTTATATGGTAGCTCCATTTTTACTTTTTTAGAGAAACTCCATACTGTTCTCCATAGTGGCTGTACCAATTTACAGTCCCACCAACAGTCTAGGAGGATTCCCAAGAAATGTATTTTTAAGGAAGTTATTTTTTAAGTATGTGAATGTAAATATTAGATAACAGATACTACTAGACAACAGGCTTTAGTGTGACTTGTTTCCCGAGGCATTTTATATATCATTAAATTATTTGTTTGTAAGTATATTGTTTAACTTACCATATACTTAAGTAAAAAGAAATCATAATTAAAACCTGATTATCAAAAGTCAGATTCAGTTCAGTTTAGTTCAGTCTCTCAGTGGTGGCCGACTCTTTGCAACCCCATAAATTGCAGTACACCAGGCCTCCCTGTCATCACCAACTACCAGAGTTCACTCAAACATGTCCATCAAGTCGGTGATGCCATCCAGCCATCTCCTTGGTCGTCCCCTTTTCCTCCTGCCCCCAATCTCTCCCAGCATCAGAGTCTTTTCCAGTGAGTCAACTCTTCTCATGAGGTGGCCAAAGTACTGGAGTTTCAGCTCTAGCATCATTCCTTCCAAAGAACACCCAGGACTGATCTCCTTTAGAATGGACTGGTTGGATCTCCTTGCAGTCCAAGGGACTCTCAAGAGTCTTCTCCAACACCGCAGCTCAAAAGCATCAATTCTTCGGTGCTCAGCCTTCTTCACAGTCCAACTCTCACATCCATACATGACTACTGGAAAAACCATAGCCTTGACTAGATGGACCTTTGTTGGCAAAGTAATGTCTCTGCTTTTCAATATGCTATCTAGGTTGGTCATAACTTTTCTTCCAAGGAGTAAGCATCTTTTAATTTCATGGCTGCAGTCACCATCTGCAGTGATTTTGGAGCCCCCCAAAATAGCCTGACACTGTTTCCACTGTTTCCCCGTCTATTTCCTGTGAAGTGATGGGACCAGATGCCATCATCTTCATTTTCTGAATGTTGAGCTTTAAGCCAACTTTTTCACTCTCCTCTTTCACTTTCATCAAGAGGCTTTTGAGTTCCTCTTCACTTTCTGCCATAAGGGTGGTGTCATCTGCATATCTGAGGTTATTGATATTTCTCTGGGCAATCTTGATTCTAGCTTGGGCTTCTTCCAGCCCAGCGTTTCTCATGATGTACTCTTCATATAAGTTAAATAAGCAGGGTGACAATATACAGCCTTGACGTACTCTTTTTCCTATTTGGAACTAGTCTGTTGTTCCATGTCCAGTTCTAACTGTTGCTTCCTGACCTGCATATAGGTTTCTCAAGAGGCAGGCCAGGTGGTCTTACATTATATTTATGACACAAGGTGAGTCAGAAATACAATGAAAATAAAATCCAAAGTTACCAATATGGCATTTACATCCACAATTTTATTAATTTTTCTCATTAGTGTTTAAAATAATTAGTGACCATAGATAAAATAGTTCAAATAATAAAAATGCCACATGGATGAGGATAATAAAAAAACTCATAAAAGAACTTCACAGCAGCCAATTTTAGGGAAAATGTTCCCTTCTGTTTTTAACCCCACTTTCAGAAGTGCCTGGGAGCTATGTGAATGCTAATCACGGTTCTCGTTGAAACAAGAAATTCAGCCTCACAGCAGAATCTATACCAAGAAATCTATCAGATCTAAACAGTAGCCATTAAATTTATGAGACACTTAATGTAACTGCTCTCCAATACATTTCTAGGAATCTCATGTTCTCTGTATTGTAGTCAATGACTTTTTTTTGAAAAGTACAACAGAACATTTCAAAGTACCGTCTGTTTCTACCCAACCCCCAACCAGCTTCCTTCTGCTCTTGGAATATTGCTCTGAATGGGAAAAAATATGAAACCAAGAAACATTTAGACCTTCTCTCAATCTAAAGTGGCCACTTTAGTCACTCTCCACACTCATAGGGATATCAACAAGGGAAAGAAAAGGAAGAGACGAAAGAGAAGAAACGGAAAGGAAAGAAAAGAAAAATTTCTAACTTGCATTTGCTTTGGTGGTTCCCAGAGGCTAGTGAAGTTTCTGCCCCACCAGGATTTTCCAGGAAATCTGAATACAATAGGATTTGATGACTCCCAGGAAAGAATCATACCCAAAATTCCTCCTACCCGAGTCTGCTATTGAGAAATGGATTTTCCACTACGAAAGAAAAATTATTTTTCTGAAAATGTTGTCCTTTTTTAAAATGTAAAAAAACAAAAACAAGAAGACTAACGCTAAGCAAAGATCCAGATGTAATTAATACCTTAGTTGATCAGTGGTAACTGACAGAAGATATTGATTGGATGGAAAGATACCCGTTTTGCTTTATATCTGGCTAGACCAGGTGGCTCAAGTGGTAAAGATTCTACCTGCCAATGCAGGAGACAAAGGTTTGATTCCTGAAGATCCTCCAGGGAATATCCCCTGGAGAAGGAAATGGCAACACACAGCAGTATTCTTGCCTGGAGAATCCCATGGACAGAGCAGTCTGGTGGCCTAGAGTATATGGGGTCACAAACAGTCAGACATGACTGAAGTGGCTGAGCACACATGCAGAGCAGGGTTTCTCCACTTCTGGACCTGGGTAATAGAATACTTTGTAGTCAGATAGGGGGAGGGAGCTCTCCTCACTGGACCCAACATTCAGCAGCGTCCTTGGCCTCTAATCATTACCTGCCAGTAACAACCTAGTCGTGAGACAACCAAAAATGTCCCCAGGGAATTCCCTGGCTGTCCACTGATTAGGACTTCACGCTCTCCCTGCCAGGACCCCAGTTCAATCCCCAGCCAAGGAACTAATATATCCCACCAGCCACACAGCACAGTCAAAAGAAAAAAAAAATGTCTCCAGATAATGCTAACTGTCCTTGGAGGGGCAAAACTCCCCTTGACTGAGAGCCACTAGACTAGAGTTTTAAATGAAGTAAAGTTACTGATATATTCAACAACAAGAATGAACCTCAGAAACATTATGAGTGAAAAAAGCCTCATGCCAAAAGAATGTATATTGTATAATTTCATTTATATGAAGTTCTAGAACAGGCAAAATCCATGGTAGGTAAAAAGTAAAACAGTGGTTGCCAGTTGGGTCCAGGGATTAATGGGGTGAGACATGAGGACATGAGGGGACTTTCTGTGTCAAGGTAATGTTCTACAGCTTGAACAGAATTTGGATTATACAAGTGTTGGCGTCTGTCAGAAGTCAGCAAATGTATGGGACTTCCCTGATGGTACAGTGGCTAAGACTCCATGCTCCCCGTGCAGGGAGACCAGGTTCGATCCCTAGTCAGGGAACTAGATCCACCTGCTGCAACTAGAGATCCGGCATGCAGAAGCAAAGATCAAAGATCTCATGTGCCCCAGCTAATACCAAATGGGATCAAATAAATAAATCTTTGTAAAAATCTGAAAGACTTAACAAAGTTTCCTTTCTTTAAAAAGTTTAGTTCAGTTCAGTCGCTCAGCCGTGTCCAACTCTTTGTGACCCCATGGACTGCAGCACGCCAGGCCTCCCTGTCCATTGACAACTCCTGGAGCTTGCTCAAACTCATGTCCATTGAGTTGGTGATGCCATCCAACCATCTCATCCTCTGTCATCCCCTTCTTCAATCCTCCTGCCTTCAATGTTTCCCAGCATCAGGGTCTTTTCAAATGAGTCAGTTCTTCGCATCAGGTGGCCAAAGTATTGGAGTTTCAGCTTTAGCATCAGTCCTTCCAATGAATATTCAGGGCTGATTCCCTTTAGGACGGACTGTTTGGATCTCCCTGCAGTCCAAGGGACTCTCAAGAGTCTTCCCCAACACCACAGTTCAAAAGCATCAATTCTTCAGCATTCAGCTTTCTTTATAGTCCAACTCTCATCCATATACGACTACTGGAAAAACCATACCTTTGACTAGACGGACCTTTGTTGGCAAAATAATGTCTCTACTTTTTAATATGCTGTCTAGGTTAGTCATAACTTTTCTTCCAAGGAGCAAAAAAAAAAAAGCAAACATGTACTTAAGATTTGTACATTTCATTTTACATACAGGAAAAATAAACTAAAAAAAATTGAACTAATGATATGTATGCTGAAGTATTTAGGGGAAAATATTCAAATGTCTTTAATTTACTGTCAATTGTATCAGGAAAAAAAAGATGACTTGATGGATGAATAGGAGATGAATAGAGAAATGTGTGATAAAACAAAATGTTTACAGTAGGATCTACGTGGTGGTACATGGTGTTCAATGGAAAATTATTTCAGCTTTTCTAAATGTTTACATTAGGGAAAAAATGACATGGCTGGTTAGTGGTGTCAGATGACCTAAACCAGCAGCTTCATAAATATTCATGCTGATAAAGCCAGTTCTTTGTTTGCGCCCTCACTTCATTCCGGTCTCCACTCAAATGTCACCTTAGACAGCAAAGCTGTCTCTGACTCCTTCTGTAAAAATAATGCCACAACCCCTGTCAAACCCTGATGCTGTCTTCTGAATCATTTTTCTCTTTAGTTCATATCATAACTTGACATATATTTATTTCCTAGTTGCTCATCTCCTTCGGATAGAACACTAACTCCATGCAATCAGATTCACTGTCTGTTTTATACACTACTAACTCCCCAAAGTCTAGAACAATGTCTGACTCACAGTAGCAGCTCAATAAATCTGTGTTGGATGAAAAAAATGTTGAAAGAACCAAGATTTGTCATGTGTGACCACTGTGTGCAAGATGCTGGGCCAAACATAAAAAGCAAGACTGGGTATCATTGCTGTTTTCAGTAGATAGACCTTTAGTCTAGTTGGATGTCACACGATAGTAATAAATAAGATAATAGCAACACATAGCGGCAAATGAAAAGTGCCGGAGGAAAGCTAAACAACAAAGCAATAAAGGGCCTCCTGGAGATGAGATTTAAGTTTGGTCTCAAATGAACACTTGGTTTCCTTGGAAATTTTATGTGTCACTATAAATACATTAGCGTGCCACTTTTCAGGGTTGTGTGATGTATCAGTCCTGGGGAATTCACTCAGTGTAACAGATGTTGACATAATCAAGCTTTGGGAATCACAAAGCTGGGAAAAGCTAATGAAAGAAAGAATTTGAAGACAGGAAATAACTGAGAGAAGCAGGTCTCAGAAGTGGGATCACTCAGGTGGAGGGATTTACGTTGGACAGGATGCCTGCACTGAAATCCTAGTTGTGGTACTTAGTAGCTGTGTGACCTTGAGCAAGTTATATAATGTCTCTGTGCCTTGATTTCCTCATCTATAAAATGAAGCAAGAAGTAATAATAGTATCTACCATCCACGGTTGTTAGGAGAATTAAATGTAAATGAATTAATACTTACTAAGAAGTTCTTTGAGCAATGACTGACACATAGTCAGTATATTAGTATTAAGAAGTTTAGGTTTGTAAGAACTACTGTGAGAAAGCAGACCAAGAGAAGGGTAAAATGAAATTCCAATGATGCTTAAACAAGGTTGCAGACTATGGGTTGATTGCTGTACTAAAGATGTTTAGGGAGGATAAACTGGGAGATTGGGATTGACAGATATGCATTACTACATATAATATGTATATGGCATCATCTACTCCAAAATCACTGCAGATGGTGACTGCAGCCATGAAATTAAAAGACGCTTACTCCTTGGGAGGAAAGTTATGACCAACCTAGACAGCATACTGAAAAGCAGAAATATTACTTTGCCAACAAAGGTTTGTCTAGTCAAGTCTATGGTTTTTCCAGTGGTCATGTATGGATGTGAGAGTTGGACTGTGAAGAAAGCTGAGCACCGAAGAATTGATGCTTTAGAACTGTGGTGTTGGAGAAGACTCTTGAGAGTCCCTTAGACTGCAAGGAGATCCAACCAGTCCATCCTAAAGGAGATCAGTCCTGGGTGTTCATTGGAAGAACTGATGATGAAGCTGAAACTCCAATATTTTGGCCACCTCATGTGAAGGGTTGACTCACTGGAAAAGACCCTGATGCTGGGAGGGATTGGGGGCAGGAGGAAAAGGGGACAACAGAGGATGAGACGGCTGGATGGCATCACCGACTTGATGGACATGAGTTTGGGTAAACTCTGGGAGTAGATGATGGACAGGGAGACCTGGCGTGCTGCGATTCATGAGGTCGAAAAGAGTCGGACATGACTGAGTGACTGAACTGAACTGAACTCAATGGACATGAATTTTAGCGAACTCTGAGAGACAGTGAAGCCTCCCAAGACAGGGGAGCCTGATGTACTATAGTCCATGGGGTTGCAAAGAGTTGAACATGACTTAGTACCTAAACTGTCAAACATATAAAATAGATAACTAATAAGAACCTACTGTATAGCACAAGGAATTCTACTCAATACTCTGTTCTAACCTATATGGGAACTGAATCTTAAAAAAGAGTCGATATATATATCTCTACAACTGATTCAGTTTTCTGTACAGCAGAAACTAACACAAAAGTGTAAATCAACCATGCTCCAATAAAAATTAATAAAAAATGAATAAATAAAGATGCTTAGATTTTCTCAAGAAGAGCTAAGCTACCTGATGCTGAAGAAGAGAAAGTGGACTTTAGGACATATCCCAGGTTGAGGGCCTCCAGAGTGAGCTGTGTGGAACCACGAAGGATCTTCAAATTGAGACCAGTGAGGAGGGAGTATCAGTGGGTCAACCTGGTTGTAAATATGTGAGCTCTGCTGCTGGGTCTTCCATTCACTGGAGTCACCCAGGGTGACAGCCTGAGGGATGGTGGGGGCAAGACTGGATTCTGGGGTGAGCATCCTCATGTGAAGGGGAGTCTCCCGGTGCCCGGTCAGGGGTGACAAGGACTGTATGGGAAGGAGAGGCAGTCACAGAAAGGTGTCATTAGGGAAGGTCATCAAGGGAGAGAGGCTGCATTCTCTGGGCATCCAAACTTCATGGTGTTCCTGGGGGTGTGGGGAAGAGGAAGGAGGGTGTTGTGAACAAAATTCACGTGGAAGCCCCATCACCCAGTGCAATTATATTTGTAGACAGAACCTTTAAAGAGGTAATTAGGATCATAAGGGTGGGCCTATAATTCAGTAAGATCAGTGTCCTTTACTTTTTTTTATTTTAAAATATTTATTATTTATTTATTTGGCTGGAGTTGCAATACACGGGCTCTTGTAAAGTCGAAGCATGCAGGGTGTTTTAGTTGCAGGATTTCTCGTTGCAGCATGCAGGATCTAGTTCCTTGACCAGGGATCGAACCTGGGCCCCCTGCATTGGTAGAGTGGAGTCTTAGCCACTGGACCACCAGGGGAAATTCCTGATCAGTGTCCTTTATAAAAAGAGGAAGAGACATCAGGGATGTGAACACAGAAACAAGGCCTTGTGAGGACACAGTAGGAAAACAACCATCTGCAGGCCAGAGAGAGACGCCTCAGGGGAACCAAACCTGCCCACACCTGATCTTGGATTCTCAGGTCCCAGAACTGTGAGAAAATAAAATTTCATTGTTTGAGCCACCCAGTCCATGGTACTTTGCTCTGCCAACCAGAACAGACTAATATAAGAGGCTATGGCCCCAGATGTCATTTTTGTTTCTGAAAAAAAAAAAAAAAAAAAAATTTTTTTTTTTTTAAATAAAAGGTAAAAAAAAAAATAATGATTCCTATGTACCAAAATAAAAAAAAAAAAAAAAAAAAGACTGTTTTATGGACCAGAAGAGTACTATGGATTAACAAGCAAAGTAAAGCCTGAAGGAGAATTGGAACACACACTAATACTACCAACGTGGGCTTCCTTGGTGGCTCAGTAATAAAGAATCCACCTGCAATGCAGGAGACGAGAGTTCCATCCCTGGGTCAGGAAGATCCTCTGGAGAAGGAAGTGGCAAATCACTCCAGTATTCTTGCCTGGAGAATCCCATGGGCAGAGGAGCCTGGCGGGCTACAGTCCATGGCGTTGCAAAGAGTCAGACATGACTGAGCGACTAAACGACAATAACTCTCAATGTATTCTCTCCCTGCTGGCAGACATTGGGGAAGCTAAATCACTATTTGAAGGTCAACAGCTGAGTGTGGTTTTAGGGGAAAGGGAGTTGGACGGTGCTGAAAGACATTTCTGTGACTCCTGTTACTGGTGACATGGGCCTGTGATCTCAGAGCAGGCTTATATCTTTGTTTAGTCAACTTATTTTGACTCAGACAGCCACAGGCACGCTTCCTCCAAAGTGCCGTCCTAGCTATTTGCGGGCATTTCCAAGGTCTCCAGGTTTCTTTTTAACCTGTAACCCTGATAAACCTTGTGAAATTGTCCCCTAGTGGGGTCAGCTGTCCTTCGTGACAACCAAACCACTTTCCACTGGGTCTTCAGCTCAGAGATCATGTTGCCACTAACAGCTGAGACCAGATGGTGGCTTTTACTGATTTTGGGTAAGGAGGAATACAAGAGAGCGTCCCAGGTGGCGCTAGTGGTAAAGAACCCATCAGCCAATGCAAGAGACATACAAAACTCGGGATCAACCCCTGGGTTAGGAAGATTCCCTGGAGGAGGGCATGGCAATCCACTCCAGGATTTTTGCCTGGAGAAATCCAGGGACAGAGGAGCATGGTGGGCTACAGTCCATAGGATCACAAAGAGTGTCCACAACTGAAGTGATAGAGCATGCATGCACAGCCATATGGAAAATGATGCTGAGATGACCATTATATCTATTGCTGTGGGCAGGAATCCCTTAGAAGAAATGGAGTAGCCCTCATAGTCAACAAAAGAGTCCAAAATGCGGTACTTGGGTACAGTCTCAAAAATGACAGAATGATCGCTGTTTGTTCCCAAGGCAAACCATTCAATATCACCGTAATCCAAGTCTATGCCCCAACCAGTAATGCTGAAGAAGCTGAAGTTGAACGGTTCTATGAAGACCTACAAGACCTTCTAGAACTAACACCAAAAAAAGATGTCCTTTTTATCATAGGGGACCGGAATGCAAAAGTAGAAAGTCAACAGATACCTGGGAGTAACAGGCAAATTTGGCCTTGGAGTACAGAATGAAGCAGGGCAAAGGCTAACAGTTGTGCCAAGAGAATGCACTGGTCAAAGCAAATACCCTCTTCCAACAACACAAGAGAAGACTCTACACATGGACATCACCAGATGGTCAACACCGAACTCAGACTGATTATATTCTTTTTAGCTAAAGACGGAGAAGCTCTATATAGTCAGCAAAAACAAGACCAGGAGCTGACTGTGGCTCAGATCATGAGCTCCTTATTGCCAAATTCAGACTTAAATTGAAGAAAGTGGGGAAAACCACTACACCATTCAGGTGTGACCTAAATTAAATCCCTTATAATTATACAGTGGAAATGACAGATTCTAGGGATTCGATCTGATAGACAGAATGCCTGATGAACTATGGACAGAGGTTCGTGACATTGTATAGAAGGCAGTGATCAAGACCATCCCCAAGAAAAAGAAGTGCAAAAAGGCAAAATGGTTGTCTGAGGAGGCCTTACAAATAGCTGTGAAAAGAAGAGAAGCGAAAAGCAGAGGAGAAAAGGAAAGACATATCCATTTGAATTCAGAGTTCCAAAGAATAGCAAGGAGAGACAAGAAAGCCTTCCTCAGTGATCAATGCAAAGAAATAGAGGAAAACAACAGAATGGGAAAGACTAGAGATCTCTTCAAGAAAATTAGAGATACCAAGGGAATATTTCATGCAAGGATGAGCACAATAAAGGACAAAAATGGTAGGAACCTAACAGAAGCAGAAGATATTAAGAAGCGGTGGCAACAAATACACAGAAGAACTGTACAAAAAAGATCTTAATGACCCAGATAACCACAATGGTGTGATCACTCACCTAGATCCAGACATCCTGAAATGTGAAGTCAAGAAGCCTTAGGAAGCATCACTAGGAACAAAGCTAGGGGAGGTGATAGAATTCCAGTTGAGCTATTTCAAGTCCTAAAAGATGATGCTGTGAAAGTGCTGCACTCAATATGCCAGCAACTTTGGAAAACTCAGCAGTGGCCACAGGACAGGAAAAGGTCACTTTTCATTCCAATTCCAAAGAAGGGCAATGCCAAAGAATGTTCAAACTACTGCACAATTGCACTCATCTCACATGCTAGCAAAGTAATACTTAAAATTCTCCAAGCCAGGCTTCAACAGTACGTGAATTGTGAACTTCCAGATGTTCAAGCTGGATTTAGAAAAGGCAGAAGAACCAGAGATCAAGTTGCCAACATCTGTTGGATCATTGAAAAAGTGAGAGAGTTCCAGAAAAACATCTATTTCTACTTTGTTGACTATGCCAGAGCCTTTGACTGTGGATCACAACAAACTGGAAAATTCTTCAAGAGATGGGAATACCAGACCACCTCACCTGCCTCCTGAGAAATCTCTATGCAGGTCAAGAAGCAACAGTTAGAAATGAACATGGAACAACAGACTGGTTGCAAATCGGGAAAGCAGTACATCAAGGCTGTATATTGTCACCCTGCTTATTTAACTTCCATGCAGAGTACATCATGAGGAATGCTGGACTGGATGAAGCACAAGCTGGAATCGAGACTGCTGGAAGAAATATCAATAACCTCGGATATACAGATGACACCACCCTTATGATAGAAAGTGAAGAACTAAAGAGCCTCTTGATAAAAGTGAAAGAGGAGAGTGAAAAACTTGGCTTAAAACTCAACATTCAGAAAACTAAGATCATGGCATCCGGTCCCATCACTTCATGGGAAATACATGGGGAAACAATGGAAACAGTGACAGACTTTATTTTGAGGGGCTCCAAAATCACTGCAGATGGTGACTGCAGCCATGAAATTAAAAGACGCTTGCTCCTTGGAAGAAAAGCTATGACCAACATAAACAGCATATTAAAAAGCAGAGACATTACTTTGCCAACAAAAGTCCATGTAGTCAAAGCTATGGTTTTTCCAGCGGTCATGTATGGATGTGAGAGTTGGACTATAAAGAAAGCTGAGTGCTGAAGAATTGATGCTTTTGAACTGTGATGTTGGAGAAGATTCTTGAGAGTCCCTTGGACAGCAAGGAGATCCAACCAGTCCATCCTAAAGGAAATCAGTCCTGAATATTCATTGGAAGGACTGATGTTGAAGCTGAAACTCCAATATTTCGGCCACCTGATGCAAAGAACTGACTCTCTGGAAAAGACCCCCCTGCTGGGAAAGATTGAAGGCAGGAAGAGGAGGGGTCGACAGAGAATGAGATGGTTGATGGCATCATCGACTCGATGGACATGAGTTTGAGCAGGCTCCGGGAGTTGGTGATGGACAGGAAAACCTGGCATGCTCCCATCCATGGGTCAGAAGAAGTCGGACACGACTGAGTGACTGAACTGAATTGAACTGGAGGCCGTGGTTGATGGAGAAGAAGGGATGCAGGCTGGAGAAGCAAGAAGAGAACAGAGGAAAGCAGTTCCCTCATTTCCCAGGGGGCACCCCCCAGCTCTCTTTGGCCTGTGACTCTTGTTAAATTAAACAAGGAGGCCATTAGACAGAGGTGGCTCGGATGTCCTGCCTTCCTGCATTAGAAACCAGTGTGATGTACATGCCTCAAGGTGACAAATCAAAATGCCAAGGACAGCAGGTCACAAACAGCCACCTAGGCGCTAGGCAATAGCCAATCAAAGAATTTTCTTTCCTTCTCTGAACTTTCTCTGAGTGTCTCCCAGCTCCCAACTTTAGGAACTAAGCAGGACTCGAGGGGCTACAGGGCCTTTCCATGTTCCCCATTCCTTGTTTGTAGGGAACAGACTCCAGATGCCATGATCTTTCCTGAGTCCTAAAGGGCAGATTCCAAGAGTTGCTAATCAGGGAAGGGAGGAGATGCAGAGACAAGAGAGGAGCAGCCAAGAGGACCCCATTAGGCAGGGTCCTGGTTCCCCCTCAAGGGATACACATAATAATATATTTGAGCTCTTTACAGAACCACAGTTCAGTTTAGTTGCTCAGTCATGTCCGACTCTTACAGAACCACAACCCCCAACAAATGGAGTTAGCATTCTTTATTACAGAGAAGATCAACTAAGATCAGAATAAAGGAACCAGAGAAGCTCATTAAGGAATTGCCTGAGACCGATTAAATGAGTGCATGTCCTCAGTTCAGTTCAGTTCAGTTCAGTCGCTCAGTCATATCCAACTCTTTGCAGCCCCATGGACTGCAGCACACCAGGCTTCCCTGTCCATCACCAACTGCTGGAGTTTACTGAAACTCATGTCCATAGAGTTGGTGATGCCATGCAACCATCTCATCCTCTGTCATCCCCTTCTTCTCCTGCCTTCAATCTTTCCCAGCATCAGGGTCTTTTCCAATAAATCAGTTCTTTGCATCAGGTGGCCAAAGTTTTGGAGTTTCAGCTTCAAAATCAGTCCTTCCAATGAATATTCAGGACTGATTTCCTTTAGGATGGACTGGTTGGATCTCCTTGCAGTCCAAAGGACTCTCAAGAATCTTCTCCAACACCACAGTTCAAAAGCATCAATTCTTCAGCACTCAGCTTTCTTTATAGTCCAACTCTCACATCCATACATGATCACTGGAAAAACCATAGCTTTGACTAGATGGACCTTTGTCAGCAAAGTAATGTCTCTGTTTTTTAATATGCTATCTAGGTTGGTGGTCATAAGTTTTCTTCCAAGGAGCAAGCGTCTTTTAATTTCATGGCTGCAGTCACCATCTGCAGTGATTTTGGAGCCCCTCAAAATAAAGTCTGTCATTGTTTCCATTGTTTCCCCATGTATTTCCCATGAAGTGATGGGACCGGATGCCATGATCTTAGTTTTCTGAATGTTGAGTTTTAAGCCAAGTTTTTCACTCTCCTCTTTCACTTTTATCAAGAGGCTCTTTAGTTCTTCACTTTCTTTCATAAGGGTGGTGTCATCTGCATATCCGAGGTTATTGATATTTCTCCCAGCAGTCTCGATTCCAGCTTGCGCTTCATCCAGTCCAGCGTTTCTCATGATGTACTCTGCATGGAAGTTAAATAAGCAGGGTGACAATATACAGCCTTGATGTACTGCTTTCCTGATTTGCAACCAGTCTGTTGTTCCATGTTCATTTCTAACTGTTGCTTCTTGACTTGCATACAGATTTCTCAGGAGGCAGGTGAGGTGGTCTGGTATCCCCATCTCTTGAAGAATTTTCCAGTTTGTTGTGATCCACACAGTCAAAGGCTTTGGCATAGTCAACAAAGCAGAAATAGATGTTTTTCTGGAACTCTCTTGCTTTTTTGATGATCCAACAGATGTTGGCAACTTGATCTTTGGCTCCTCTGCCTTTTCTAAATCCAGCTTGAACATCTGGAAGTTCACAGTTCATGTACTGTTGAAGCCTGGCTTGGAGAATTTTGAGCATTACTTTGACAAAACATGGTCCACTGGAGAAAGGAATGGCAAATCACTTCAGTATTCTTGCTTTGAGAACCCCATGAACAGTATGAAAAGGCAGAAAGATAGGACACTGAAAGATGAACTCCCCAGGTCAGTAGGTGCCCAATATGCTACCTGAGAAGAGTAGAGAAATAACTTCAGAAAGAATGAAGAGACGGAGCCAAAGCAAAAACAACATCCAGTTGTGGATGGGACTGGTGATGAAAGCAAAATCTGATGCTGTAAAGAGCAATATTGCATAGGAACCTGGAATGTTAGGTCCATGAATCAAGGCAAATTGGAAGTGGTCAAGCAGGAGATGGCAAGAGTGAACATCGACATTTTAGGAATCAGCAAACTGAAATGGACTGGAATGGGTGAATTTAACTCAGATGACCATTTTATCTACTACTGTGGGCAGGAACCCTTAGAAGAAATGGAGTAGCCATCATGGTCAACAAAAGAGAGTCCAGAATGCAGTACTTGGGTGCAGGTCCTGCATACACCCTAATCATATAAGGTCCTTGAAGGTTTCCTATAAAGTGCCTTAGGCAAGGTAACACTAACCTGGGTGGGTTCTAGAAAGAGAAGATTGTGAGAAGAAAGAAGAAAAAGCCATTTATCACCATCTGGATTAAGAGGTGAAAGTAAACCAGATATTCTTTGCCTCTGCAAATACACGTTACAGCTCATGAGATGCAAAATTGGTGTGAAACGGACTACTGCATTTTTAAAAGATTATTTTCCTTGTTTATTTTCTTGTGTGTCCTTGGCCCTAAAACTTAGGAGAAAACCTTCAAAGTTGAGAAGAGAGATGCCAAAAGGAGACCAAGCCAGAATGCAAGAACTTCATTTACATCAGAAACCATCTGCCAGTTTTAACTGTTAAGCAAAATCTATTAGCTTGTTTAATGGTGACAACTTGATCTGAACGGGTGAATTGTGCTGAAAGAAAACATTATGCGTTTATCTTCCTTTCCTTTTGGTGTAAAACCAGTTCTGAGGTTATCTCTGCAAGGAAAACTGGCATTTCATGGTCTTGCATTTGCATAATGACTATCCTCTGTGGCTCCTGAGGTCCCAGCGA
The DNA here is from genome assembly GCF_014754425.2 of Oryx dammah. Classification (NCBI taxonomy): domain Eukaryota; kingdom Metazoa; phylum Chordata; class Mammalia; order Artiodactyla; family Bovidae; genus Oryx; species Oryx dammah. The sequence goes on from NW_024070206.1 coordinate 36,336,610, forward strand.
ATTGCCTTAGAATACTTCTGCTACATCTGTTGGGTTTTCCACTTTCTTTTGTTGTTGTACAGTCTCCAAGTCGCATCTGACTCTGTAACCCCATGGACTCAGCATGCCAGGCTCCTCTGTCCTCCACTATCTCCTAGAGTTTGCTCAAACTCATGTCCATTGAGTCAGTGATACCATCCAACCATCTCATCCTCTATCACCCACTTCTCCTGCCCTCAATCTTTCCCAACATCAGAGCAGATAAAACCAAGGAGGGTCTTGGAATGTAGGAACAGAAAAACCAGACCCTTATCGTCTTTCCTTCCCCCATACTGTAACTATTAATGGATTTCAAGTCCTCCTGAGCAGCATAACCTGTCTCCCCTCCTACCCCAAAGAGAGCAGGTATTTGCCTTACTCTTCCCCCAACCCAGTATACGTGCCTCATCCAATCAGCAAATGACCTGCAAGACCCCTATCGCACTCCTTGTACCCTGGGTACTAGGGACTAAGGACCCCTGTTCAATGTCACTTCTCCCTTGAGCTGGCCTGTTGTTCTAACAGCGTCTCCCACTCTAATAAACTTTATTTCCCTCTCATTCTGCCTCATGTCTGGAAATTCTTTTCCAACCCACGCCCAGACCACAACAAATAGTAGAAGGTATAGATATGGTTTATAAGGCGATCCAAATTCCTTGGTTCTTGGCTAGCAATTCCAACAGTTTCTTTCATTCTGGGGCCATGACACAAGGCTCATGAGCTCTTAGTTCCCCAACCAGGGGTTGAACCCACACCCCCTGAATTAGAAGGGCAGGGTCTAAACCACTTATCAAAGCCAGAGTGTTAGTCCCCCAGTCCTGTCCACATCTTTGTGACTACATGGACTATAGCCTACCAGGCTCCTCTGTCCATGGAATTTCCCAGGCAAGAATACTGGGGTGGGTTGCCAGGGGGTGGGTTGCCATTTCCTATTCTAGGGCATCTTCCCAAATCAGGGTTCAAACCCAGGCGACCTGCACTGCAGGAGGATTCTTTACCAACTGAGGTACCAGGGAAGCCCTCAGATTACACGTTGAGGTATAAAAGTGTTTCTCCAGTCTTATCATTACTCTGGAAAGTTCTTAATAGTCAAGTAGCCTCAAGGGACAGAATACTGCTATCTCTTGGGAGACAGTTCTCCATGGGGCTTCCGCTTTTCTGCTTGTCTTGTAAGCTAAGCCTTCCTCTGGCCCTTGGTAGCAGACCACCCTTTCCAGGATGTTTTGTATAGTAAACAATCTTGGAACATAGGACTGAGGAAAAACTAGCTAACAACACCCTCTGCAGTGAAGTGCAGGCAAGTTGGATTTATAGCCCATTATAAAAAAGTATCTTACAAATGATGAAATAAAATTTGTATTTTATGTCAAGACAAGAAAAATTCAACATAAAATTTTTCTCTGCCCAGATAGGCCTCCTCCCTCCCTTCCAGTGTGTCTGGTACATCTGCATTAAGCAGCCTGTCTTAGGAGATAAACTTCCTTCTTCCACCTTCCTCCTCCCTGGTGTAGTCGGTGAAGAAGCCGCCTGCAATGCAGGAGACCCAAGAATGATCCCTGCGTTGGGAAGATCTCCTGGAGCAGGAAATGGCAACCCACTCCAGTACTCTTGCCTGGAAAATTCCATGAATGGAGAAGCCTGGTAGACTTCCGTGGGGTCGCAAAGAGTCGGACACAACTTCACTTTCACGTGGCAGCTAAAGATGTGGGGCTCTATTATGTGAAAGGAGGAGAGGATGGGTATGATGAGATAATCAGCAATCAATCTCCACCCATAGCTTGAATAACACAATACAGTAGGCAGTGCCCTGTGAGCTCCGGGAATGACTTCCAGGCTTCAGGGGGGGTTCAGGGGGGCTTCGGGGAAGAGAGCTAGCTGAAATCCTGAAGGACAGGCTAGGCTTGTCCTGAAGGCATGTGTGGGAGGGGACATTCCAGGCAGAGGGCAGTTCATATAAAGACTCAGATGTGAGAGAAAGCACAAAGCACTGGAGAAGCCTGTGGTCCTGCTGAAAGCTGAGCTCAGAGTGCAGGGTTAAGGCGGCTAGGCGATGAGTCTAAAATAAAATTCAGAATGAAGAGCTTGCTGGGAGTTTAGACTTTCTTTGGGGGGAAAAGAGGGGCCAACGGGGAAACAACTTGAACAGCTTTGCATTTTACCCTTATTTTTTTTCCCCCCATGGGTTAAGATTAATTGCTTTTTGCTTCTTACCGACTTCTGAGAGTCCATGATAATTGACCTTTAGATCATAACTTCGATCAAGACTTGGCAAAATTCTGATCGATGACAGAACTTTCTTTGGATAATTTTTCTATTAGTTTCTTCTTCTTCTTAAAATATATATATTTTTTAATTGGAGTTTAATTACAATGTTGTGTTAGTTTCTGCATACAGCACAGTGAATCAGCTACATGTACACATGTCTCCTCCCTCTGGAATCTCCCTCTCCTCCCCTACTCCATTTAGGTCAACAAAGAGCACCAAGCTGAGCTCCCTGTGCTACACAGTAGTGTACATATGTCAATGCTGAGATGGAAACTCTGACTGTAGTGTGGCAACTGGATTGGAGGTGAGGTCGCACAAGGTTTAGACCCATGAGATCATTTTTGTGGTAAACCAGACTAGCCATCAGAGCAGTCTGAAGTTCTGGAAGTATCAGGGCAAAAGGAGAAAGAAGACAAATTCATGTGGAGGAGACAGTATTGAGAGGAGGCAGCAGTTCATTGGATGTAGAGAATGAGGGAGAGGATGAGGTTGGGAACAGGTCTGTGTGCCATGGCTTGGGTGTGGCTGAGGGTAATGCCATCTCTTGAGACAAGGAAGTTGATAGAAGCAACAGGTTGGGGAGGGTAGGGGAGCTCAGAACACACTGAGGTCAAATGTCTGGGGCTAAGGCTCAGAGAGAAATTTTGGCTGAAGATACAAATCTGAGATTGATCAACATGTTAAAATGGTGGATCTAAGTTTACATTTTAAAGTGTTTTTTTTTAGTGGACCATTTTTAAAGTCTTTATTGAATTTGTTACAATATTGTTTCTGTTTCGTGTTTGTCATGTGGAATCTTAGCTTCCCAACCAGGATTCGCCCCCTACCTTGGAAGGCGAAGTCTAAACCACTGGACCGCCAGGAAAGTCCCTAGGCTTAAACTTTAAATGAATTATAACTGACAAATAAAGGTATATGTTTGTGAAAAGTACCCAATTCCAAATTCCTGTCAGTTCAGTTAGTTCAGTTGCTCAGTCGTGTCCAACTCTTTGTGACCCCATGAATCACAGCACGCAGGCCTCCCTGTCCATCACCAACTCCCGGAGTTCACTCAAACTCATGTCCATCGAGTCGGTGATGCCATCCAGCCATCTCATCCTCTGTCGTCCCCTTCTCCTCCTGCCCCCAATCCCAGCATCAGGGTCTTTTCCAATGAATCAACTCTTCGCATGAGGTGGCCAAAGTATTTGGAGTTTCTGCTTTAGCATCCGTCCTTCCAATGAACACCCAGGACTGATCTCTTTTAGGGTGGCCTGGTTGGACCTCCTTGCAGTCCAAGGGACTCTCAAGAGTCTTCTCCAACACCACAGTTCAAAAGCATCAATTCTTCGGCACTCAGCTTTCTTCACAGTCCAACTCACATCCATACATGACCACTGGAAAAACCATAGCCTTGACTAGACGGACCTTTGTTGGCAAAGTACTATCTCTGCTTTTGAATATGCTATCTAAGTTGGTCATAACTTTCCTTCCAAGGAGTAAGTGTCTTTTAATTTCATGGCTACAATCACCATCTGCAGTGATTTTGGAGCCCCCCAAAATAAAGTCTGACACTGTATGGTAGACCTAAATTTACATTTTAAAATAATTGTAAATAGGCAGATGAATGTTTGTGTAAAGCTGCCCCTTCCAAGTTCCTATATACAAAAATAAAGGAATTATTAGGTTACATTAATTAGATTAAGTATGGCATTAGCAATAATCATTTATTTCATAAATCACATCTGATTTGCAGTTATCCATTTTCTGATTGATTCAATATGAAACATACAGCATAAAAAATTTAACTGCTAGGCATATAGTCCCAATTTTTAATATATTAAACTTAACAGGTTTGGATCTCCCCAAACTGCAATTCATTTTAGATTAACAGACATTTGCTAGATTTTAATTAACTTTCTTTGAGCCTATGATTCTGGTTTTCATAATAAAAGAATACCTTTCTAAAGAATAGCATTTATTATATCAGAATATTTTAAAAATTCATTTTACCTCATTTCTCTGGAATTTTTTTTCTATTATAAAGCTATTTCTCTGTTGTCCTTTTTATTAATTCATGTAGTCCATGAGCACTGTTAATTTTTAAAGGCTTAATTTGACACCTTATAAATTCAGGAGGAAGGTCACTTTCCCTATGATTCCATGAGCATATTAACCCCCAATCTCAGAGAAGTGTGGAAATAAAAATTAGGAGCAGAATCAAACGCCCCTTTTAATGGAAACTTCACTCTGTGCCCCAAGCAGGTCACTCTTTAAGAAACAACCAGGGACTTCCTTGGGGGTGCAGTTGATATGAATCTGCCAATTCAGGGGACATGGGTTCAATCCCTGGTCCAGGAAAATCCCAATGCGTCAGAGCAACCAAGCCCATGGTCCACAACTTCTGAGCCATTGCTCCAGAGCCCGGGAGCTGCAACTACTGATGCCCAAGTGCCTAGAGCCCACACTCAGCAACAAGAGAAGCCACCGCAATAAGCCTGAGCACCACACCAGAGAGTAGCCCCCACGTGCCGCAACTAGAGAAAGCCCGAGTACAGCAACGAAGATCCAGCACAGCCAAAATAAATCATTAAAACACATACAATTCAGGCTACCTGTTGGTGGTTGAAGAAAGTAAAATAAGCTTAAAAAGGAGACACAAAAGAAGCGCCAGATGTGTCTGAGGAAAACCAGAAGTGTGTTCTGTCATAAAAAGTCAAGGGGACAGTCTCTCCTGTTTGAGTCTGAATCTGAAGAAAAGCAGTGAAGGCAGGGCTGAGCAAGAAATTACACTGACAAGCCATTTCTGTGAGAAAAAAAAGTCTTGCAGTGAGGCAGAGTGGATGCAAAATATCCAGCAGCAGTTTCTACAGCTATTAATCTTAGTTGGCTAAAAAGTAGCAAAGGCTAAAATTATAGATGTATGTGTATCTAAAAAGCCTTCAATCATAAGAAAAATTACTGGGATACAACATTATCAACTACATACAACCTTCTCTCCAAGGACCTCTTGCAAATAGGAACAATAGATCAAGGAACTCATTTCTTTTAAAGATGAGTTTTAGAAACTGTACTAGAATATGTATTCAGTTCAGTTCAGTTCAGTCACCCAGTCGTGTCCGACTCTTTGCAACCCCATGAATCGCAGCACACCAGGCCTCCCTGTCCATCACCAGCTCCTGGACTTCACTCAGACTCACGTCCATCGAGTCAGTGATGCCATCCAGCCATCTCATCCTCGGTCATCCCCTTCTCCTCCTGCCCCCAATCCCTCCTAGCATCAGAGTCTTTTCCAATGAATCAACTCTTCACATGAGGTGGCCAAAGTACTGGAGTTTCAGCTTTAGCATCTGTCCTTCCAAAGAAATCCCAGGGCTGATCTCCTTTAGAATAGACTGGTTGGATCTCCTTGCAGTCCAAGGGACTCTCAAGAGTCTTCTCCAATACCACAGTTCAAAAGCATCAATTCTTCGGTGCTCAGCCTTCTTCACGGTCCAACTCTCACATCCATACATGACCACAGGAAAAACCTTAGCCTTGACTGGACGGACCTTAATCGGCAAACTAATGTCTCTGCTTTTGAATATACTATCTAGGTTGCTCATAACTTTTCTTCCAAGGAGTAAGCGTCTTTTAATTTCATGGCTGCAATCACCATCTGCAGTGATTTTGGAGCCCCCCAAAATAAAGTCTGACACTGTTTCCACTGTTTCCCCGTCTATTTCCCATGAAGTGATGGGACCGGATGCCATCTTCATTTTCTGAATGTTGAGCTTTAAGCCAACTTTTTCACTCTCCACTTTCACTTTCATCAAGAGGCTTTTTAGTTCCTCTTCACTTTCTGCCATAAGGGTGGTGTCATCTGCATATCTGAGGTGATTGATATTTCTTCCGGCAATCTTGATTCCAGCTTGTGTTTCCTCCAGTCCAGCGTTTCTCATGTGTACTCTGCATAAAAGTTAAATAAGCAGGGTGACAATATACAGCCTTGATGTACTCCTTTTCCTATTTGGAACTAGTCTGTTGTTCCATGTCCAGTTCTAACTGCTGCTTCCTGACCTGCATACAGATTTCTCAAGAGGCAGGTCAGGTGGTCTGGTATTCCCATCTCTTGAAGAATTGTCCACAATTTATTGTGATCCACACAGTCAAAGGTGTTGGCATAGTCAATAAAGCAGAAATAGATGTTTTTCTGGAACTCTCTTGCTTTTTCCATGATTCAGCGAATGTTGGCAATTTGATCTCTGGTTCCTCTGCCTTTTCTAAAACCAGCTTGAAAAAAAAAAAAAATAAAAAAAAAAAAAAAATAAATAAAACCAGCTTGAACATTTGGAAGTTCACGGTTCACATATTGCTGAAGCCTGGCTTGGAGAATTTTGAGCATTACTTTACTAGCATGTGAGATGAGTGCAATTGTGCAGTAGTTTGAGCATTCTTTGGCGTTGCCTTTCTTTGGGATTGGAATGAAAACTGACCTTTTCCAGTCCTGTGGCCACTGCTGAGTTTTCCAAATTTGCTGGCATATTGAGTGCAGCACTTTCACAGCATCATCTTTCAGGATTTGAAACAGCTCAATAGAAATTCCATCACCTCCACTAGCCTTGTTCGTAGTGATGCTTTCTAAGGCCCACTTGACTTCACATTCCAGGATGTCTGGCTCTAGATTAGTGATCACACCATCATGATTATCTGGGTCGTGAAGATCTTTTTTGTACAGTTCTTCTGTGTATTCTTGCCACCTCTTCTTAATATCTTCTGCTTCTGTTAGGTCCAGACCATTTCTGTCCTTTATTGAGCCCATCTTTGCATGAAATGTTCCCTTGGTATCTCTAATTTTCTTGAAGAGATATCTAGTCTTTCCCATTCTGTTGTTTTCCTCTATTTCTTTGCATTGATCGCTGAAGGCTTTCTTATCTCTTCTTGCTATTCTTTGGAACTCTGCATTCAGATGCTTATATCTTTCCTTTTCTCCATTGCTTTTCGCCTCTCTTCTTTTCATAGCTATTTGTAAGGCCTCCCCAGACAGCCATTTTGCTTTTTTGCATTTCTCTTCCATGGGGATGGTCTTGATCCCTGTCTCCTGTACAATGTCACAAACCTCCATCCATAGTTCATCATGCACTCTATCAGATCTAGTCCCTTAAATCTATTTCTCACTTCCACTGTATAATCATAAGGGATTTGATTTAAGTCATACCTGAATGGTCTAGCGGTTTTTCCTACTTTCTTCAATTTGAGTCTGAATTTGGTAATAAGGAGTTCATGATCTGAGCCGCAGTCAGCTCCTGGTCTTGTTTTTGTTGACTGTATAGAGCTTCTCCATCTTTGGCTGCAAAGAATATAATCAATCTGATTTTGGTGTTGACCATCTGTTGATGTCCATGTGTACAGTCTTCTCTTGTGTTGTTGGAAGAGGGTGTTTGCTATGACCAGTGCATTTTCTTGGCAAAACTCTATTAGTCTTTGCCCTGCTTTATTCCGCATTCCAAGGCCAAATTTGCCTGTTACTCCAGGTGTTTCTTGACTTCCTACTTTTGCATTCCAGTCCCCTATAATGAAAAGGACATCTTTTTTGGGTGTTAGTTCTAAAAGGTCTTGTAGGTCTTCACAGAACCGTTCAACTTCAGCTTCTTCAGCGTTACTGGTTGGGGCATAGACTTGGATAACTGTGCTATTGAATGAATATGTATTATAAATGTATATCTGGCCTTCGCTGGTGGCTCAGTAGGTAAGGAATCTGCTTGCAATGCAGAGACCTGGGTTTGATCCCTGGGTCTGGAAGATTCCCTGGAGAAGGAAATGCCCACTCCAGTATTCTTGCCTGGGAAATCCCATGGACCCCTACAGTCCATGGGGTCACAAAAGAGATGGACATGACGGCATGACTGAGTGACTAAACCACCACCACCATATATGTATATGTATATGGGCTTCCCTGGTGACTCAGCTGGTAAAGAATCTGCCTGCAATGTGGGAGACCTGGGTTCGATCCCTGGGTTGGGAAGATCCCCTGGAGAAGGGAACGGCTACCTACTCCAGTATTCTGGCCTGGAGAATTCCATGGACTATAGAGTTGGACAAGACTGAGTGACTTTCACAACAATATATAAATATATACATACACACATATATGGAATACCACAAGGACAAAGGAAGAATGAGAAAAATTATCAGAGTAATGTTGACACAGAGCAGGCAGAATATGTAACCAAAGATACACCCATCAGATAAAAAAACAAACACTTAATTAACTAAACCCCTCTACATAACAAGAGCACAAGATACAGAATCTCAAGGACAAGATGTTGAGAATGAGATTTAAATAGCTACTAAGCCCAAAGTGCCCAGAGGACGTCAGTGCCAGATTCCCACTGCCTCAGGGAGAGAGGACAAATTCTGGGAGATTTGGAGGCATATCAAGACAGAAGAGGAGAAGCGTACATTAGAAAAAGGGAGAAGTTGGCCACACTCTCCCCTGACCAATTTAAGGGCTTCCCAGCAGAAAACTAGAGCTTTAACATTATGACATTCAGAATGCTGGCTGTTGAAGTGTTTTGAAAATTTAGTGATGGAATTGAGGCTGTTGTTAAGATTTAGAGTGACAGGAGGATGTTGAAAGAGTTACTGACATTTCAATCAATATGCCTGGGTGCGTTGGAGGTGTGTAATTGGGGTAGGTGGGGGGTAGAAAAGAATAGAAGTCTTTCTGTTTCACTCCTACAGAGTCCTGCTCCTTCCAAGCTGCACAAGACAGAAGATTGCAGGTCTGGAGGCAGTCCAAAGGGGAGACAGTGAAGTCTGGAAGCCAGATGATAAGATGGAAACTGTAGGAAGTAGGTGAGTGTGAAATGATGCCCAAGGATAAGGGTCACTGAAGGACTTCGACTTGGAAGACTGGTTTCCATTTGTTGTTGGGCTGGCTTCAAGATCAAAGTCCTCCGATGCCACAAAACTTCAAGTTCCTGTTACACACAGAATTTGGGTCACTGGTTCTTTAGAGAATGAAACTGAGCATCATGTGAGGAAACAAGACATGTTTTGCCCCATGAGTGATGTAAAATAACTCGTGAGAATCTCTGTGGGAACATGCCAGTTCTTTGTCATCAAGGGGAATGGATCCAAAAACACCATTTAGAGACAAAGAAAAACTAGACTATTATGAGTCAGTTAATGTGAAAGCTGTAGTAATTACCAGCAACAACTGGTAAATATTGATGCTATGCATTCCTTCAGGAGAGAATTCTACATTCTATCATGACATTCATAACAACAAATTCTTAAGGAAACCTAAAAAGTTAACATTTTTGTTGTTAAATTTATAAATTCATGATTCCCTACTCAGAGCTGCTTAATTAAAAGCTGGAAATTAGCTTTTAAGCTATTTGTTTGTAGTTATTTCAATTTTTAAAAGAAAGATATTTGCCTAGTTTGAAATACAGAGTGAAAAACAAGTTTCCTTTCCACTCTTGTCCCACTGTTATCAACTTTCCACTCCAGAGGCAACCACCATGATTGGGTTCTCCTGTAACCTTCCAGAAATATAGTCTGAAAATCATGCATTTTTCAAAATGTGTATTTAAATAACAGCCACAATCATCAACTTTTGTGGGCTTGGAGGTTATAACCTATTCACATTTTAGAAAGCATGTTTGTAAGCTAATTTTCTTAATAGGCAGTAATACTTGCAACGCTTTTGCTTGCTTGCTCAGTTGCTCAGTCATGTCCAACTCTTTGTGGCCCCATGGACTGTAGCCCACCAGGCTCCTCTGTCCATGGGATTTTTCAGGCAAGAATACTGGAGTTGGTTGCGGTTTTCCTCCTCCAGGGGGTATTTCCAACCCAGGGATCAAACCCACGTCTCCTGTCTCTCCTGCATTGCAGGCAGATTCTTTCCCTGCTGAGCCATCAGGGAAAGCCCATTAAGGCACATGCTAATTAATATATTACAACAAGGTTTAAAACCTGTAATGAAAATAAAGTGATTTTCCTTCTAAGAAAAAGATACAAAGAGAGTCCTCAAATATCAAGAGGACAGGATTTACATACCATAACAAGTACAGTATGAACAGTAGATACCCACCATATTAAAAAAAATTTTTTAAGTAATATCTATTAGAGAAATGCTAATTAAGACAACTAAGAGGGGAATTCCTTGGTGGACCAGTGGTTAAGACTCTGCACTTCCATTGCAAGGGGCATGGGTTCAAGCCCTGGTCAGGGAACTAACATCCCACAAGCCATGCGGTGTGGCCAAAAAGAGGAGAAAAAAAAAAAAAAAAAGAAAAGAAACGCTAAGGATTAATGTACCTATTACATTACAATACAATAGCTACATTACAATAGCTAAAATGTTTTGAAAATAAATACTAATTGCTGGAAAGAATGCAGAGAAACAAAAATTCTCATTCATTACTGGTGAGAATGCAACAGGTAGAGTCACCTTAGAAAAAATTAGGGAATTTCTTATCCAGTTAAACATACTCTACCTGTGTATATGTGACATAGTAATTCCATTCCTAGGAATTCACCAGAAAAAAAAGTCAAAACTACAGTCATATAAAAACATGAATGTGAATGTTAATAGCAAGCTTATTTATGATCTCCAAAAACTGATATTAACTCAAATATCCTGCAGCTGGTGAATGGATAAGCAAACTTGGTACATCCATTTAATGGAATACTCCTCAGCAATAAAAAGGGATATAAGCTACTGATACAGGCAACAATGTGTATGAATCTCTAATGTAGTATGCTAAATGAAAGAAGCCAGAGACAAGAATCTCTACTGTGTAATTCTACTTTCATGACATTCTGAATAAGGAACAATTATGGACCTGAAAACAGGTCAGTGGCTGCCAGGGATGACAGTTGGGGTAGTGGCTGGCTACTGTTATGAGTTGAATTGTGTTCCCACCCCTAAATCAATTCATATAAAGTCCTAATTCCCCAGTACCTCAAAATGTGGCCTTATTTGGAAATGGGGTCATTGCAGATGTATTAAGCTAAGATGAAGTCTTACTGGAGTAGGATGGGCCCCTCCTTCAAAATGACTGGTGTCTTTATAAAAAAAAAAGACAGAGAGAAATTGTGACATAGACATCCACACAGAGAGAACCCCAGGAGAAGATGAAGGCAGAGATAGGATGGTGATTCCACACACCAACAACCGCCAGCAAACCAACCAAAGGGAGGGGAGAGGGGCCGAACAGGGCTCACAGCTCTCAGAAGGAAACAGCTCTGCCAACTTTGATCTTGGACTCTGGCCTCCAGAACCAATGTGAAATTAATTTCTGTTGTGCGATTCAGCCAGTTTGCGGTCTTTACGGTCTTTATTACAGCAGCCTTAGGAAACTACAGGGGCAGCACGAGAGGATATGGGGGGGTGATGAGCTCTTCTGTAACTAACTCATGATGGCAGTCTCATGATTATATATATTTATCAAAACTCAAAAGCATACACCAAAAGGAATGCATTTACAGTATGTAAATAAAGTAAGCAAAAATGTAAGGGTTGTGACTTGAAAAATGTAAACAAAAGATTTCATTGCCTGGTTTAGTAAATTCACATAGCAAAATATTTTCCTGTAACTTTCAAAGATGAAATTCTGATTCTTCACAAATGTACTACTCATATTGTTGTTGTCTGAAGAGTGCCACATTTAAGGTAAAAAAATTAATGTATTTTTTAAAAATTTATGTATTTGGCTGGTTCCAAATTGATAAAGGAGTACATTAAGGCTGTATTCTGTCACCCTGATTATTTAACTTATATGCAGAGTACATCATATGAAATGCCAGGCTGGACGAAGCACAAGCTGGAATCAAGATTGCTGGGAGAAATATCAATAACCTCAAATATGCAGATGACATCACCCTTATGGCAGAAAGTGAAGAGGAACTAAAGAACCTCTTGATGAAAGTGAAAAGGAAAGTGAAAATGCTGGATTAAAACTCAACATTCAAAAAACGAAGATCATGGCATCTGGACCTATCACTTCATGGCAAATAGATGGGGAACCAATGGAAACAGTAACAGAATTTATTTTCTTGGGCTCCAAAATCATTTGCAGATGGTGACTGTAGCCATGAAATTAAAAGATGCTTGCTCCTTGGAAGAAAAGCTATGACCCACCTAGACAGCATATTAAAAAGCAAGAGACATTACCTTCCCGTCTGTCTAGTGAAAGCTATGGTTTTTCCAGTAGCCATGTATGGATGTGAGTTGGACCATAAAGAAAGCTGAGCACCGAAGAATTGATGCTTTTGAACTATGGTGTTGGAGAAGACTCTTGAGGGTCCCTTGGACTGCAAGGAGATCCAACCAGTCAATTCTAAAGGAAATCAGTTCTGAATATTCATTGGAAGGACTGATATTGAAGCTGAAACTCCAATACTTTGGCCACCTGACATGAAGAACTGACTCATTGGAAAAGAGTCTGGGAAAGATTGAAGGCAGGAGAAGGGGACGATAGAGGATGAGATGGTTGGATGGCATCACCAACTCGATGGACATGAGTTTGAGCATGCTCTGGGAGTTGTCAATGGACAGGGAAGCCTGGCGTGCTGCAGTTCATGGGGTTGCAGAGTCGGACACTACTGAGCGAGTGACCTGACTGACATCTATTTGGCTGCACCAGGTCTTAGCTGCTGCATGTGGGATCCAGTTCCCCCACCAGGGACTGAACCCTGCCTGAGCCCTGCATTGGGAGCATGGAGTCTTAGCCACTTAACCACCAGGGAAGTCCCCAAAAGTTAGTATCTTTAATTCAGTATTAGCTATTACTGCAGCCAATGCCTAGGATGGGGTTTCTAGCACCGAAAACAGGGCCAAGGCATAACTACATTCATAACTACTGAATGAATGATCCATTAGAACTCCTATACTTGAAGTCACTTTTAGTGAAAATGTCAGCAAAACAGGCAAATACAGAAGCAAACCCAGTGTTTCCCCTTCCCTACAATTCTTAAACTTTTGTCATGGATAAAAGACTAGTTATTGTTTTCTTCCATTTTCTTAACAGGAAAATGAATCCAAGTATGTGAATTCAGTTTTAAAAGCTCATTTTTATCAAACTAAGTGCCAGGATTATGAACATTTCTCATCTATAAAGCATTGTAAAGGGCTTCCCTGGTGGCTCAGTGGTAAAGAATCTGCCTGTCAGTGTGAGAGACATGGGTTTGATCCCTGATCTGGGAAGATCCCACGTGCCACGGAGCAACTAAGCCTGTGCACCACAACTACCAAGGTTGTGTTCTAGAGCCTGGGAGCCACAGCGACTGAGCCCACGTAATACAACTTCTGTAGCCCGTGCACCAGAGAGCCCATGCTCTGCAACAAGAGAAGCTATTGCAATGAGGAGCCTGCACACCTCAGCTAGACAGTAGCCCTTGCTTGCCACAACTAGAGAAAAGCCCCCAGCACAGCCAAAAATAAATAAACATTTTCTAAAAAGGCATTATACATATGTTAAATAAAGCCACTGAAGAACTGTTGCCCACTGGCACTGCTAATCACACAATGCATTCTACTTGTAATAGATGAAAGGTAATTTAACCAAGTCTTCGGTTCAACTCAACAAGAATTTCTACCATATGTCCTGCACTGTTCTTAGTATTAAGGAAAGGATGATATGAAGGGAGCAAATCTTTTTGCTTCCTTCATGAGGCTCAAGTCGATGAGCACGAGGCCCAAGCCTGTAATCCAAATAAAGCTTATAATCATGAACAAAATTGGAAACTTAAAATAGTGCAGTGGCTGCTATAGATAGAATTGATTATGGGTTTATGGTTCATAGTCATTTGAAATGGCATCTATTAGAGGAACTTACAATGGGTATTCTCAAATGGGATTTAAGTAAATCATGTTTAAAAATAACAGATCATTGAGTGTTCACTACCAGTAGGTGAACTAATAAATTTATGAAATTTTGTCATTTGATCACCACAATGACCCAGTGAGAGGGGAACTATTGTTGTCACACTGTATGAATGAGAAGACTAATGTGGGTGGTTAAGTTACTTTTACTTTCCCACGGTCTCATGTTTGAAGGAGCAATGCCTTGGTTTCCAATCCATGTAGACTTAGGAGTCATCTGTACTAGCTCTTCCAAGGTAGTCTTGTTTGCAGAGATTACGGCTGGTTATCCACAAGTAAACTCATATGCCCCAAATCATAGTCCCTTCCATTTTTGCTTAGAAAATATTACAACTTCCCTTTAAATATCTAAAATATTTAAGTATTATACTTGATACCTCAATCTTGGTATGATTTTGAAATCAATGTTTTAGTTTATAATACTGTAACATCTATTTCAAAATTTGAAAGATTATGCATGCTAACTTCTTAGCCCCAGATTATGACTTTTGGGTAACAGTGAGATACTTTCAAAAAGCTGCCCAGGGACTTTCCTGATGGTCCAGTGACTAAGACTCCGAGCTCCCCATGCAGGGGGAGCAAACTCGATGCCACATGCTGCCACTAAAGATCGTGTATGCCTCAACCTAAGACCTGCCATAACCAAATAAATACTTTTAAAAATAAAAATAAAATAAAAATGACTGAATCAAGCTGATAAGTTTTCGTGTTCTCCACATTGCCTGCGAGTTCTTCTGGTTTAAGTCATCTTGCCCTGCAATGTCATATCCTACTGGAAGGAATCTTCCAGTAGCTCACCGATGCATGCTTTGACTTAGCCAGCATGCACTGGATACCAACCAAGCTCTAAGAACTTGAAAAACTCATTATCTCACGAATCAATCTTGTGTTATAAGGAAACAAAGACATTAAGAGGTTTGTCCACAGCTAATAAACGGGGATGGAAGAAGTCTCACCCACGTATTTTATCAAGAGGTTTCATTAACAATTTTCCATTTTAGCCTTCATTTTAGATTGCACAATGACAAATTAAATGACTTTTGATCAATAAAACTTTAAAGTGTCTTAAAAAACTGTTTCAAGAAAACCCATCTATCTTGATTCTCTGAAATAAAGACTACTAAAAACCCAGCAACAGCTTTAATTAGGAAGTATTTTCTGAGTTAATATTGTGACTTTAGGTTGGTACTATCATTAATTTGTCTAATTCTCTACAGTAGAAGGATAAAATGTTTGATGTGATACCCAACTCTACCAAGTGCTATCTCATAAAATGCAAATCCCAACATTTTAAAGGCAAGTAGTAAGGATGGCCGGAGAAGGCAATGGCACCCCACTCCAGTACTCTTGCCTGGAAAATCACATGGACGGAGAGCGGACAGAGAGCCTGGTAGGCTGCAGTCCATGGGGTTGCGAAGAGTTGGACACAACTGAGTGACTTCACTTTCACTTTCATGCATTGGAGAAGGCAATGGTAACCCACTCCAGTGTTCTTATCCGGAGAATCCCAGGGACTGGGGAGCCTGGTGGGCTGTTGTCTACGGAGTTGCACAGAGTCAGACACGACTGAAGCGACTTAGCAGCAGCAGCAGCAGTAAGGAAGGCACTGAGACAAAACTGCACCTCTGCTGCCCTCCAGTGGATAGTTGGTTTCAGGACCTACTTGTTATGTTTTAATGGGAAAAATGCCCTAGGAAAAGGACTTTCCTGGTGGCTCAGGAGTAAAGAATCTGCCTGCAATGCAGAAATGGCAGGAGACTCGGGTTCAATCCCTGGGTCCATCTGGAAGATCCCCTAGGAGAGGTCATAGCCAACACGCTCCGGTTCTCTTGCCTGGGGAATCCCATGGACAGAGGAACCTGGTGGGTTACAGTCCATGGGGTCGCGAGAGTTGGACGCGACTTAGCAACTAAACAAGAACAAGGTAATCCTTTCTCCTTTCTCCTCTAGCCTTGTCCAGGTTCCCAAGATACGCTGACAATATCCCCCAGTGTCAAAGCTAATATAACTTTATTTACAGAAATAGGTGTGTATTTACAAAAATAGTCACAATCATTCATTTACGTTTTGTGTTTGACTGCTTTTGCATTACAATGAGAACTGAGTAGTTGCAACAGACTGTATGACCCACAAAACCTAAACTCCTATCTGCCACTTTGCAGAAAAAGTTTGCCAATCTCTAGTCTATGAGCATATCATTAGTTCTGAAAAATGCTTTGGTTAGTAAGGCCTGATCCCTATCAATATGTTTGAGAAACTCTCCAGAAATACACATGAACAATAAAGATAACTTTTTAGTTTAATTCCATGTTTCCTTACTTTTTCATCTAATACCTATTAACACCCTATTCAGTGGAAGACAATTTGGGAAATTCAAGTTTATAATATTGTGCTTAAATTTAAGACTTAAGTCTTATTACACTTCTTATCGACCTTAGAGCTCTGTAGCTTAGACAGTAAAGTGTCTGCCTACAATGCGGGAGACCTGGGTTTGATCCCTGGGTCGGGAAGATTCCCTGGAGAAGGAAATAGCAACCCACTCCAGTATTCCTGCCTGGAAAATCCCATGGACTGAGGAGCCTGGTAGGCTACAGTCCATGGGGTCACAAAGAGTCCGAAACGACTGAGCAACTTCACTTTCACACTTCTTATCAATCTAAAAGGAAATTCTGTCTTGAACATTGTGCCTTGGGAATCAAATGTTATATTGAGTATAATTTACTTTAAAATATTTTACCAAAGACAGTGTGACAAATATGTATTTAACATATTTGTTAAATATGTTAACCTAACCACCTAGCAGTAGTAAAAAAACACTTTCAAGTATCTAACCCAGGGATGGCCATTTAGTCTTTGAAAAATCGGTCAGTCCACAAATCCAGAAGTGGCTACCCAAAGCCTTTCAAATATCAGCTCTTCCAGCAGACATTAATTACAGACATTAATTAGCATTGGAAACCAACATAAAGATGTAAGTGGAGTTCAAGCTATGTGTCTTGGCTAAAAATATTGTCAAGCTCCTCCACACTGGAGTTTAGGAATCTAGCTGGGCCATAACCTATTCTCACTGCAGTGGCATTCTTGGCCCAGGGCTAAAATTCAGTCCTTGTTGCAGGTACTAAGTCATCAGCTGATTCTACTTCCTGATTCCATCTAATCTGAAGGTTAGCTGAATCTTGTCACCCATCATCACATCTGAATTGAGTGTTTCTGCCAGTTGGAAAACTGTGGGTTCCAGTCCCATCTGAGGTGTGTGGTTTCACACCTACTTACATCTCCCTCTCATACTCAAATGTGCTTTTTTTTTTTCTGCAGCTCATGGCCCTTAACTTCCAAGAAGGAAATACATGTTTCCAGAGGTGACTTTCCTTTCCACCTTGCCACACACCTGCACCTAGAATTCAGGCAGGTGTGGTGGGGTAGATGAGATGCCCGCACGAGATGGTGGCATGGATCAGCAGCTTTGCTCTCAGGAGGCTGTCTTTCTGAATTTGAAAAATGTGGTTATTGATCTCTCCTCACTTCTGTGCAGCTCCTCCAGAGGGCCGCTGGAAAACAAACTGGGACAGACAATCTGCTGTCTAGTGGCAGCAGGGTTGGGTCCATTTGCCCCAGTACAGCCACCCTGGCTCACCCACAGCCCTCTCCTTCAAGGATGAAAGCTCCCTTCCAAACACCCTCCTCCTTTTCCTCTGCCCTTTGCGTTAAAACTCCCCATTGTTTGCCTCTTGCAGCCAAATGTCTCTTCGCTAGTGCAAAAAGTTATACATTTTTTTTTTTTAATTGGTTTCTGGCTGTGCTTGATCGTCATTGCTGTGAGCAGGGGCTACTCTCCAGTTGTGATGCCCGGGTATCTCCTATTGTGGAGCATGGATTCTAGGGGGAGTGGGCTCAGTAGTTACAGCTCATGGGCTTAGTTGCCCTGTGGCATACGGAATGTTCCCGGATCGGCAGGCAAACTCCTTACCACTGGACCACCAGGGAAGTCCCAAAAAGCTATTTTGAGAGCCGACTTTCTAAGCAAGATTGCCAAGTCTTAAAAGATTTCAGACGGTTTTATACACTACCTCCTGGTAGAATATTCATTTAACTAACGAACTATTCATTCACATGTGAAAATGAACATTTGCTTTTTGCCTTTCACAAACATCCAATTATCAGACGTGTCCTTTCCTGCCATCAAGTACAGAGTAATTAATTAATTCAAGTAGGTAAGGAACTGAGAACTGCTAACAAGTTTTAGAAAAGTTTATGTCAATCACAGCTTAAAAATCAAAACAAAAACATGGGGAGGAAGGCATTGACAGGTAACACAGGACACCCAAACTTTTATCCTGAGGTGAGAAACACCAAATAGGACTGACCCTAAGCAAAACCACGAAATAGATCAAGCTTTCCTTCAGCATCCTATCCCTTGCTCCTCCTCTCCCCAATTTCTGCTTCTCCCACCAGCTCACCACACATCTTCCCTTCTAGACACTGTTGTGTGTCCCATTCCAAGTCTCACTGCCCTCTTATAGGATGCCTGAAAAATCTTACGTTTTAAAGACCGGTGCAGGGTGGTGGTGGTTTCGGGGTACCTACAAGTATTTGCATTTTTTGAATATTTTGCATTTTACGTTTTAATTGAAGGGTCATTGCCTTACAATATTGTGTTGATTTTTGCCATAAATCAACACGGATCAGCCATAGGTATACATATGTCTCCTCCTTCTTGAACCTCCCTCCCCATCCTATCCCAGCCCTCTAGGTTGTTTTAATGGAATCTTCTGGAACTCAGGCCAAAGGGTCCGAATCTTTAATGGAACAATTTCACTTGATTTGAGCTGCACAAGCCTCAAAATACTCAACACTCTGATTCCTATCAGGAGGCACTTCCTTAGCCATGTGATGGACAGACCCTGCTCTCCCCCGCTGCAAAGCTTCAAGTGCCTTGCCTGTCACAAGAGCTCCAGTCTATCAGATGCCTCATACTTTTAAGTCAGGATGACTTTCTCTTTGTTGAGTGATTTTGGCTCACTCTTAAGCCCAGTTCTCTTATCTCCCTTCCACAGTGTCTTTCCAGATTCCCGTCTTCCCCACATCCATCCGTTCTACAAAGATTTGCCATAGATTCTCAAGACAGGCAGCTGGAATTTAAGGCTACATTTGCAGATTATGTGCAGATAGTCTGAAGTTAGTATTCTGTCTAGTTATGCTAAAAGCACAAAGTAGGCATGGTTTCATTTGCTCTTGTTGATTTGTATACTTCATTTGGAGAATGACTGCAAAGATTTAGATTTAGGCAGACACAACAGGGTTTTCTAGGTGGCTCGGTGGTTAAAAATCTGCCCGCCAATGCAGGAGTTGCAAGAGACGCAGGTTTGACGGCTGGGTCGGGAAGATCCCCTGGAGGAGGAAATAGCCACCCACTTCAGTATTCTTGCCTGGAAAACCCCATGGACAGAAGCACCTGGTGGGATACAGTCCATGGGGCTGCAGAGAGTCAGACATGACGGAGCATGTGTGCATGCAGGTACACACATACGTACAAACACACACACGCCATTATCCTCAGTCACCAGGAAGGAAGTAAAATTCTCTGGTTTTGTCTGAAAATATCTTTGTTTCACTTCCCTTGACAGGTATCCTTGTTGTTTAGAATTCAGGCTTAGCAATTAATAGGGTATCTTCAAAGGACTGAAAGGAACTATCTTCTGGCTTTCACTATTTTTGTTCAGAAGTCTGCTATCAGTTGAATTACTGCTACCATTCGCTCATGTAAGTTTTGTCTTCTGTACTCAAGACAGGTTCTCCTCTTGTCTTTAAATTCCAGCGGTTTCACTACGATGCATCTGGATACGGGTTCCTTTTTATTTTTGTCTGTGATTTACTGAACTACTTGAAGCCGTAACTTGTCCATCTCGGAAAATTCTCAAATCCTATACTGCTCCTGCCCTATCCTCTCCTCTCTCTCAGACTCCAAATAAATATATAAGAGTTTCTTACAGAATCCAGTAGGTTTCTTATCTTTTGGGGGCCTACTTTCCATTCTTTTTCTCTCCTTCCTTCAGTTTCAAATAGTCCTCCTGACCTATACTTCTTGTCTTAAAGTAAGTCAACTGTAGACTCCACTTCTCAGCTGCTTCTTCCTAAGTGGGCAACCTCCCAAGGCAAAGTAGGCCCAAGTCCCATCTCTCTAGACTTCTTCTCCTGGATTCTGGTCTTCTAATAACGAACTATATTGACAATGCTTTGTTTTTAGCAGTAAAACATATTCTTTGATTTCGTTTTGACGTTTTGCTTTTCTTTACCAGGAGAGCTACATTACCTAGACCTCCGTAACCAGCATCAGAGTCTGCACTGTGGTTATTGACACAACAGTGTCAAGAAGCATTGATCTTCCTTTCTCCCAAGATATGAAAGGATTATCAAAGTTGTAACTGGGTATCAGACATGACACATTGAAAGCAAAATGCATCTGCTCATTTATAACATAGCCACCAAGGACTGTAAGAACAAAGACTGTTCTTCACTTTTGGAAACAAAGGTAACACTTTCTCAGGAAACTGATCTGCTACCTGCTATAATAATATGGTTGGCACTGATTTTGAATAAAGAATATATTGTTAATCAGAATTTTTTTTAAAAGGCATCTAATAAATCTATACAGTGAATAGCATGTCTTTATTCTATTTACAGTACATTTGTTATAAATATAATACATTTTTGAAAAGCTTATTTTTAATTAACTTGAGTAGATTTATATTTTAAACAGATCAACTCAATTGTTAAAGTTACATAATAAAGAATATGATAATTTAAATGACAAAAATCTCATCTTGTGAAATAGTGCACTCTATGCTGAGATGAATGAGAGGGGGGGAAAAGTCAAACTCCTTTCAAAACTATATTCAAAGCATCAGAAAAAAATTTTTTTCTTTTTACAAAGTTATATATAAGCCATAGGAACGACCAGATACTGAAGTATGAAGACTCATAACCAAAGTTCAAAACTGATTTTAGAGAATTGTGTGAATTAAGACAAGAAACCGTGTATCTGCCACTCTATAGAACTTCACAGTAAAGCTGGAATTTATAGACTAATGGCTTAACAGGAGGATTGCCAACAAGGCCTTTTCTTCCTCAGATCATCTCCTAATGTTCATATACCATCAGTAAGTTGTAACAGCAGACTCAGACACTGGTTTTAAGATGGGGCTTAATAAGGTGCATGGATATGGTGAAATTCTGTATTATGAGCATGTAAATTATTACCAGGGTTTAAAGAAATACAAAAAAAGAATTTAAGTATTCTCAGTCCAACGTGCTTTGCATCATCAACAAATAGACAAACCAAAAGTATTCTGCAATGATCCGACACCAACCTCCCGAACAAGTTAGGCATTTCAAATACTGCTGTAAAACCCATTCAGTAAAATAAAACTGATTCCTGTGCATTTCAGTACAAATCTATAAGTTGTCACACATTATTGATGATGATCAGGGCAGGCATGGAGCTCTGCTGACTTGTTTCAAACACCGTGACTTGGTCCGATAACTTGGCAAATACCCTCGGAGTTCCAAGGTTATAAACACCTGTGTGGACAAAGCATGCTTTCAGCTGCAAACTGTGAATCTCCTGGCTTTTAAGCTGAAGTTTATACTGTGTTTGTCCCAGCCATGTAAATGATCCATGGATTTCCAAAGCTTCTGGGCTAAGGGAGGAGGAAAATGTAAGTTGGAGGATATTTTTTTCTTCATGAATTTTTCCCCAAAGCCCCAATAACACATCCCTTTCATCCAGCAACTCCAATTCTAGAAATAATTTATGATGCCAACTGTTTATTAATAATAACATCAATAGTAATAACTAATATTACTATTTCTGTAATAACTAACATTTATTAACAGTTACTATGTTCTAGACATAATGCTAAGAATGAATTATCTCATTTGACACTCACAACAGCAGCCAGTAAATAGGGAACCTGATTTCAAACCTGAGCTTTTAACCACCTGGTTCTCCATACATAAAAATAAATGTATATGTAAGAATGGTTATAATATTGAGACTGTTTATAATATTGAAACATGGAGAGCAACCCAGTGTCTACCAGTAAGACATTAGTTAATTAATTTATGATACACAAAATGTGTTCAGATTTCAGAGAGCTGCCCCAGATCCTGTTTGCAGTGTTATACCGTAATTAATAATCAACATATGCTTCACACTGCTTTTCTAAAGATCCCAAATTTTCTGAATTCTGAAAAGCACCTAGCTCTTAGGAGTGACAATATAGACCTGCATTTTTCTTTTCTTTTTTTGCTGTTAAGCACTGTTTTATAAATCATAAAACAAGACCAAAAAAACTTCTATCATGAACTTACTGATTTCCAAGTTTAGAGTTCTTTATCACCAACAAGCTTTTATAAAAATTGTCGCCTCTGGCCAGAATTGCTGCTTTTGGAAACCAGTTTTCATTTGCGACTACTGAAATGCTAAGACAAATCTCTGTAACTCTTCTCTAACACTTCTTTTTTTATTTGGCTGTGCCAAGTCTTAGCTGCAGCACACAGGATCTTCAATCTTAGCTGTGGCATGTGGGATCTAGTTCCCCAACCAGGGATCGAACCTGGGGTGCCTGCCTTCAGAGCAGAATCGGCAAGTCCCTTTGCTAACACTTCTTAATACCAAACAAAAAAGGGTATGCCTGAGTAAACTCTATCTATATTAGATAATTATTTGCATAATTTCAAAATATTAAACTACTTGCAACTCAATCTTTAACTACAAAATAAACCTGCCCTAAATAAATCTTTACCTTGTTGTTTTATGCCGAAGATCAACTATTACATCGACATCGGCCTTGGAACAATTGGAAAGTAAAAGGGTCACTGGTACTAAACAAAGGCTGTGGAAAAGAAAAACCAAAAAAGATTAGCGGGGTATTGAAAACAAAAACACTTTTTGAAAATAAAACTTACAGTTACCTAACAGCATAAGATCCTGAAAAACAATTATATTCAAGTGAGGAAAAAAACTGAGTTCTAAAATCACTCAAGCCAAATGAGTTGCATAAATAAGAAGTAAAACGTATTAATACAATGCTTGAATACTAAATATTAGAATATATACATTCACAAAACCATTTTTATTTCCTTTTATTAAAGCTAATCTTTAAAAATAACCAGAATGTTTCTAGGTTGTTATTTCTCAAAATGAAAAACAGAAGGAAACAACTGCAACTAAGAAAGACAGAGAAGAGAAGAGAGAAGAGAAGTTGCTCAGTCATGTCTGACTCTTTGCAACCCCATGGACCGTAGCCCACCAGGGATTTTCCAGGCATGAATACTGGAGTGGGGTGCCATTTCCTTCTCCAGGGGAACTTCCTGACCCAGGGATTGAACCCAAGTCTCCAGAATTGCAGGCAGGCGCTTTACCGTCTGAGCCACCAGGGAAGCCCACAAGAAAGACAAATGGAGGGGGAAAAAAATCATGAAAATACCAACAACCAATGCTGTTCTTTGTGTTTCTCAAAAATTACTTAACTTTGAGAACTTGGCCTAGATTTACATTTGCTATCCTATCAAATCTGCACAGAAGCCATCGTGTTTGGGAGACTATGAGAATTATTTTTGTATAACAAGCTATGAGAAAAGCCCTTTCAAGTAGACATATTTGCTCACTTAACCTAGTTTCTGGTCTCACTTAGCACAGGAGAAAGGACAGGGAGTGAGAGAAGAGGACCTAAGAACAGACTGGTGCAGAGTTCATATTAAGAACATAATAAATGAACATACTCTATGCACAAATGAAGCCTGCTTACACAGTATTATTTAAAATATTTTACCCTATTAACATAAAGAACAATAGTAAAGAGATAGTAAAAAAAATCTTTTGAGCTCACACAATATTAAAATTCTGCTCAGATAATATATTTTATGCTCTCAAAAATTTTATATCCCCTTACTAAGAAACGCTTCCTAAACCACACTGCAAATAACAGATTTCCCTAGACAAAAACTAGGATAATTTCAAAAACTCATCCTTAGATTATACTGGTGCTAGACCCTTACTTTCCCCACAAACTTCTCGCAGGAATGGAGGACAACCTAGAGTAATGAACAGGGGTCCAGTCTAGAGCCCCTCATTAAGTTAAATTCAAGTCATGTAGCTTGTAACCCAAAGCAAAACCTCAGGAACTCTAGTAGTGTTACCACTTGAGCCTCAAATCCTCCATGCTCTATCTAAATGCCTCCAGTCAAAGAAGAAATAAGAATATCTGGATGCTTCCTAACCCCAAAGTCATCTTCATTTCTCTTCTTCCTCCATCACTGTCTCAGTGAAGAGCACTCTCATCTCCCCAGCAAAGCTTGGGCATCATCCCAAATGGTTTTTTTTTTAAGTGGGAATGGGTGCTACTGCCTCATTAGCCCCCCATTCTCAACTTTCTACTCTTCGTCACAAATTCCTGTCAATTCTGTCTCCCATACAGCTCTGGAGGCGGGTGACTTCATTCAAAATTCACTTATGAGTTCAAGTCACTCCATCTCTTGGTTTACTAATCACCTCTGAATTAAGTGTTCTGATGTAAACCAATCTTCAACTGGGTGTTTCTCATACCTGATGTGTGATCATCCCACTACAATGTGCACCACAGTCACGGGAGGGCTTGGTAAAAGAGACTGCTGGGCTCCATCCCCAGAGTTCCTCATTCAGAAGGGCTGGGTGGGCCCAAAATCTGCGTTTCTAGTAAGTTCCCAACTGCTGCTGCTCTGGGACGACCTTTCAAAAATCACTGCTTCACACAACAGCCTTTCTAAAATGCTCATCTGATGAGCCAAAAACAGTGCCTAGAGACCAAACCGCTAACAAGCATTCCCCCACCACTAAAATCTGGTATTATAAAAGGCATGAGTTCTAGAGTCAGACTGCTAGGGTTCACACGTCAGCTCAACAATTCTGTTTCTCAGCTTCCTCAACTGTAACCTAGGAATAATAACTCTACCCATCTCTCGAGTTTCTTGTGGTGACTGTAAGATCAAATATGCTAAGCGCTGACAATAATGCCTAGCACAAGTTCAAAAGCTTCACAAACACTATGTAACACGACTTCTTACTGTGAGGAGCGATGTTGTTTCTCGTATTCTCATTCCTCTGCTGCCCCGCGTCCCACTGCCGTGACCAAGTCGCCTCCTGTTGCGCCCCTCGCCTCTTCCCATGGCTTTAAGAACACTCCTCCAGGTCCTCAGTCTCTTCTCTTTATGTCTCCACACCTCACTTTAACTGAAATCTGGCTGAGGACACAGTGGCCTCTACAGGCCTTGCCATAACAGATGCTGTTTATCTTCCAGCATCTTCTACATCTCAGGCCAGAATGTCTCATTAATGTAGTCAATTCTTCCTCCTAGTTGAGTTCTTCCTCCTCTCTCTCCTATAAAAACACCTCCAGTTTTGTCATTAACTACTCCAAGGTTTTTATTCTTTTTCTTTGCCCTCAAACTGACAAATTAAACCAGTGAACGTAATTCAGTGCAACAGAGATTCCTTGGGGCAGGGGAAGGGATAAGTATTTTGAAATATCTGAGGTAAAGATGAGGGAAGCATCTGCTTCACCCCACCCCACCCCTGATTCATGTACTATGTGGGTCAAGCAGAGGCCTGCCACCTAGACAGAAAGCACTGCACAGGCTTCTTCCACACCATCTTACCGGTTTCATTTATTAAAAGCTTCTGCATGAGTTTGCTTTCTTCTTTTCAATCCTGAATTTTGTCATCTTTTTGGCAAACTTCACTGTTTTAGTTCAGTTCAGTTCAGTTGCTCAGTCGTGTCCGACTCTTTTCGACCCCATGAATCGCAGCACGCCAGGCCTCCCTGTCCATCACCAACTCCCGGAGTTCACTCAAACTCATGTCCATCAAGTCGGTGATGCCATCCAGCCATCTCATCCTCTGTCATCCCATTTCCTCCTGCTCCCAATCCCTCCCAGCATCAGAGTCTTTTCCAATGAGTCAACTCTTCGCATGAGGTGGCCAAAGTTACTGGAGTTTCAGCTTTAGCATCATTCCTTCCAAAGAACACCCAGGGCTGATTGCCTTTAGAATGGACTGGTTGGATCTCCTTGCAGTCCAAAGGACTCTTAGGAGTCTTCTCCAACACCACAGTTCAAAACCATCAATTCTTCGGCTCTCAGCTTTCTTCACAGTCCAACCCTCACATCCATACATGACTACTGGAAAAACCATAGCCTTGACTAGACAGACCTTTGCTGGCAAAGTAATGTCTCTGCTTTTCAATATGCTATCTAGGTTGGTCATAACTTTTCTTCCAAGGAGTAAACGTCTTTTCATTTCATGGCTGCAGTCACCATCTGCAGTTAGGTAGACAATTTATTCAGCTCCTTCTCAAACCCTTGATCTATCACCTCCATAACCACCAGGACTATTCAAAACTCAGTCATCTATCTTTCATGACTTAACTGTGAATTTTTTTTTAGTCACCAAAAATAACTACCTCTGAAATACTCCTCAGCTTTTCCACTCACTGACCACAATCGCTAGCTCTCTCACTCAATTATGCTTCTGATCTTCAGTTTCACAGGAATGTCCAATCATTTGACCCTCTACTTCACCGATTCTCAACCCTGATTACTGCAGTAATGGTGATTATTGTTTAACAATTATTCACTCCCCTCACCTTCCAGCTGTGTGATGGGGGATCACCTTCTTGACTGTGAAGGAGAGGCTATTTGGCCAGTGGAGTAATAATGACTGACACAAGCAGAAGCTTTAAATGTGCAGTTTGAATTCTGTACTTCAGAGATATGCCATGAGAATAATAATAGCTAGCTGCTGCCCATTTGGACTGACCCCCAAAATACATGTGCCTAGACATGAATCCAACCAACCCACAGCTTGAAGGAGACTCGAAACTGTCGATGCTCTGCAGACCCATGAGCGTGGGAATAAACGCCCTGAAAGCTACTGAGTTCTGGAGTGGCACCTCACAAAGCGTGACTGTGGCAATCTGAGGAGTTATTTAAAATATACAGACTCCTGGGTCCTGCTCCCAGAGG
This sequence comes from Oryx dammah, assembly GCF_014754425.2. NCBI lineage: Eukaryota > Metazoa > Chordata > Mammalia > Artiodactyla > Bovidae > Oryx > Oryx dammah. The sequence continues at coordinate 36,363,806 of NW_024070206.1, forward strand.
TTCTGATTTAACTGGCCTGAACATCAGGATTTTAAAAATTCTCCAGGTGATTCTAATGTGCAGCCAAGTTGGAAGAAACTGCCATATCTTATCCTTCTCGACCCTTCCTTGTTTTCACTGACTTCCATGCAGTTTGAATTCTGTGGTGCTTTATTTTAGCTCACTGTTCTGCTTTAGTTTGATCACATCTGTCCTGTTTTACATACTTCCCTGCACTGCCAAGTTTCTATGATGCTTTTCAACTGTAACAAAATCACATGGAGAAGTCCTTCATGTTCCAGCCTCTAACACACAACCCAGGTTTTAACCACTAAGCAGCACCATGGAATCTAAGATGTTCAGGAAATACATGAAGCAGGACAGGGTTTGATAAACAGGGACAAAGTAGAACCGTGAGGTAAAATGAAATATCACGTGTCTATAGAAGCACGTGAACTCAAGACAGGTTCAGCAGGGATAAAACCTTTCTTCCCTCAGCTTTGGCTGCACATTTGATCACCTGGAGAACTTCTGGAGCTCTGGATGTCCTGCCCCCCCTCGGCCAATCAAACGAGAATCTCTGGGAGTAGGATCAAAGCATCTGTACCTTTTGTTTAATTTCCGCAAGTGGCCCCAGCAGGCCTCTGTCAGTCAGAGGCACACAGAATGAGTGCCGAGCAATCAAGACCTAGACAAAGACTTAAGACCAAAAGGATTTAAAAATGACTTGAGTGGCTGAAATTTTTAAAAGTCTGACAACAGAAAGTGTTGGTGAAGGTATCAATAGAAGGAACTCCCACATACTACTAGTGGGGATGTACTAATTAGTAAAACTAGTTTGAAAGAAAGTGGGCATAAAAAGAATAAACTCTGTATAATACCACTTATACAATAAAGTTCAAAAATCCCACAAAAATCAAAATACGGAGATGTAAACTTGGTTGGAAAATTATAAAGAAAGAGGAGCAAAGAGATGACTGCTAATACTGGGGATGGATGGCGAGTACACAGGGGGCTTCTCAGATTGCTAGCAATCTTAAATTTCTTCCCTAGAGATGATTTTTTGGGTATTAGTTTTGTGAAAAAGAATCACTGTGGCCACACATTTTCAGTTTTGAGAACTTTTTCTATGTTATACTTCCCTGGTGGCTCAGATGGTAAAGCGTCTGCCTAAAATTTGGGAGACCTGGTTTCAATCCCTGGATGGGGAAGATCCCCTGGAGAAGGAAATGGCAACCCACTCCAGCACTCTTGCCTGGAAAATCCCATGGATGGAGGAGCCTGGTGGGCTACAGTTCATGGGGTTGCAAAGAGTCAGACACAACTGAGCGACTTCACTATTTATGTGTTATATTTCACAATAAGAAGGTTTAAAAATGGTTAGCACCATTCAAGTTACTTTTTAGATACTTCTGATGCTCCTAAGTCTCTGTGAAGGTCTTCGTTTTGCCCAGCACTCTGTGTGTTCTCAGCCGGCTTCTCATTCCACTCAGTAGTTATCCTCAAATTTCACTTTTAAAAATTCTCTACCCTTTCTCTTCTTTATTTCCTAGAGTACTTTGAGTACTTAACCTTGCTCCTACAAACTCTCTAAAAGGGAGGCATGTGCAAACTTGTTAAAATTTCTCCCTACTTTTATCTTTCTGTCCAAAGCTAATCCTGCCACTTTTCAGTGTTACCTTGTCATCTACTAAGGGTTTTGTTGCCCTTCTTGCGTCCCATCATTTCCTTCAAGACCATAAACACAATCCATATATTCTAAGTAAGAAAACAGTAATACTGAAGGGTATTCCCTGATCCCTGTTCACAGCCAGGCTTCTTGAAAGGCTGGTGATCTACACCAGTATCCTTACTTCCTTCCCACCTCTATCTCTCCTCAAAACCTACTGTGTCATGCTTCTACCCTCCATACAGTTAAGAGTCTTCTCAAAATCAGGAACGACTTCTTTATCATCAGAACCAGTGAAATGACTTTTCTGCAGCACTTAAAAGTGGTAGCCACTTTCCTCTCCTTGAACTGCTCTCACTCCATCTCTGTGATCCCACTTTCTACTCACTGGTCTTGTCTTTCTAATTCTTTGACTGCTGCTTCTCAACCAGGCTTCTTGATGGACTCCGTTTTCCTTAGCTCATCTCTCCAATACCACTGTTCTATGGGTCACCATTCTCTTTTGTTCTATCCCACCTCTTCTCTACCCCCACCCACAGTGACTTTACCAAAACTTACACCTTCAATTCTGATTTACAGACTGCCACTAACAGACTTCACTCCATCTTGTTTTATATCTGCAAACCAGCGCCTTTTTGAAGTATTACCTGACTTAGGACCTTTTTAGAACCTCAAATTTATGTAATCAAGCTTTTCATCAAAATTATAAATACATCCCCCCAAAAGTTTAACACTTGGTAAACCTTAAGTCAGTGATGCTGTCTAAATTTACTGTTTGATGAATCTATATCATAGTCATGTCTTAGGTTTATTCTGTAGCTAAAACAAAACCAAAATGATACACTATTTTTTTCCTTCTTTTTGACTTAATGATAAATATGTTCATCAAAAGAAAACTTTTGACAACTAATTGGCTGAGGAAATATCCATCTGTTAATTACAGTAGCAACACATAATAACCACAGTAATGCGTAGATTACTGAATGGCAATTTCTGTAGACTCAATACTATTCTAGATTTCTTCTTCAGTATTTGTGTTAATGCTATTAATAAATGTGTGGGTGTGTGTGCATGCACATACAGGTGTGTATATTGCAGAAAAATTTTAACAAAAATACATCTCAAACCTTTTTTGATGAAAGGGATGATTAAATGATTCTGGATAGTGAAGACTCGTTTTAATAAGATTAGAAAGCTGCTCTGCTGATGGTCTTGAGGAAACTGTAGTGTTTTCTGGCCTGAAAAATTTTAATAGTTCCATTTCTGGTGGCTCCTGAAAAAAGAAAAAATACGACAATGAAAACACTGCCTCCTTAAAATAAGGTGTAACAGATACAGAAAAAAGAAGCTAAAACCAGTGGAAATAAAGTAAAGCATGTACAATACTTTTTCTGCTGTAAAAACGAACAAACTAACAGTAGGAATCATGTGCAATACAACCTAGGATAAAAACTAGGATCTGTAGTCATTTATTCATTCTCTATTATGTGCTAATGTTAACTTGATATCCAACAACCTCACGTAATAGTTCTATGATCCTGGGTAAGTTATTTAATACTTCAAGACTTAATTTCCTCATATGTAAAAATGGGTTCACAATAATAATAATTTCAAAAGTTGCTGTGTTTCTCATCTAATAAAACTGCTTAGTACTTAGGCTATGGACATTCAATTGTAAATCATCTGCTTCGAGAGTTTTAAAAATATTCTCCTTATTTATTTGTGGCTGCACTGGGTCTTCCTTGCTGTGGGTGGCGTTCTCTAATCGCAGTGAGCGGGGGCTGCTCTCTAGCTGCAGTGCACAGGCCTCTCACTGTGTGGGCTCTCTTGCTGCGGAGCACAGGCTCTAGGCGCACGGGATCCAGTTGTTGTGGCTCACCAGCCTAGCTGTCCCCAGGCCTGTGGTATCTTCCCAGTCTTCTGCACTGACAGGCAGACTTCCAACCACTGGACCACCATGGAAGTCTTCTTCCTCGACTAATTTTTTCTCCATTTTCCTTTACCATCAGAAAATTTTGATTTTTTAATTTCCTGGTAGCCTAGTTGGAATCTGATCTACACCCAGGACTGGTAAACCACAGCCCATGGGCCAAAGCCAGCTTGCTTCTGGCTTTTGTAAAGAGAGTTTTATGGAAACAGAGCCACATTCGTTTACATACTGGCTATGGCTGCTTTTGGACTCTAAACAACAGAGATGAGTAATTCTGACAAAAACCTTCTGGCCAGCAAAGTCAGAAATGTTTATTATCCAGCTTTCCTCAGAAAAAGTTTGCTGACCTTTGATTTATACAGCTGCAAAAGTAATATTCAAATTTGTTTTTGACTTATGAGTGAGAGGAAAGTGACTGTAGAGGTTTACTCTGGAGGAAGAAAAACTTGTGCCTGGAAGCCAGAAGGAGCTGAACTTCTGAAGTTCCCTTTCTTAATCTGGGTCCTGCTTATACTGGAGTGTTCTTCAATTTGTGAAAAGTCACTCTTCTGCATTTCTGTTAAACTTTAATAAAAAGTTAAAAAAATACCCTATTGTTTAACATAATATAATCATCTAAGATAAACAAGCTGTTATTTGAGACTTCTAAACTATATTGAATCTCTACATACCACCTATCAGGAGACAAACACATGAACAACAGCCATAAAAGGATACCAAAAACCTGAAGCTAATTTACTGAGGGAATACTGATAAAAGTGTCCCTCTCTCTCAGCTTAAAAGCAGCAACAATTTTCACAATGAGTGCTGGACAATTTGTATAATAGTTTTTTCCAATAAGGTTGACAGACAGTTATACTCCAAGACAGAGAGTTCTATCACAAGAGAGGCAAGATATAAAATACTCCTTGTTTTATAAGTAAGCTAAAGTTTATCAAGTTATGCAAGTAAATTGCACTAGGTCATCAATCTTAAAGTCTCTGAGCTCCATATATATTATTCTAAACTCAATATGATGAACATGCCACATCTCCCAACTCAGCTTATCATGTTAAATATTTCAAAGGTGAAATACAGAGAAATAAAAACAATATGCCTTAGACAGTATTTTTGTAAAATGAACTATAACGTGTAAATTTTATAGAGAACACTTTGTTTCATTTAATAAGTGAAAATCTTGCCTTGAGATGTTCCAAATTATCAAAATATGACAATTTATAAATAAAATTAGATTTTTAATTACTCAAATCAGTTTGAGAAAAACAACTTTCTTCAAGTACGAAACAGATTTGGGGTTAAATATATCTTCATTAAACCTAACAGAAAATTACCATTAGTCATCACTAAAGTAAAAATCAATTCAAATTATATTATTATCAATGGAATGTAAAGCTAGTATACCTAACTTTGATGAGAAATCACATTTACACAGTCCCACATCATCTCCACACAATTACTTCTTCTTATAAATAAAAAGAAAAAATAGTAATACTATGGAGAAACATGGCAGGTAATATCTTAATCAAATGATCCATCACCTATAATGGCACGAATTAATATGACGTGTCTTTTTATTTTTATTTTTTTAAGATTTTTTGACGTGGACCATTTTTAAAGTCTCTATTGAATTTGTTACAATATTGATTTTATTTTACGTTTTGGTTTTTCGGCCCTGAGGCATGTGGGATCTTAGCTCCCCAACCAGTGATCGAATCAACCCCTTGCATTGAAAGGCAAAGTCTTAACTGCTGGACCATCAATGGAGACCCTCATGTGCCTTCTGATGTAATACACTGACAGGGATATAACATCACTTAGGAAGTATTTCAGTCAAAAATGTGTAATTTTAATTTGATCATAAGAAATATTCAAAGTATTATTCTACATTAAAATAACTGGCCAAGGCTCTACAAAAATGTCTACATAACTGAAAAATAAAGGTTCAGAAAATATTCCAGATTAAGAGAGACTGAAGAGACAAGTAAACACAATGTGCGACCCAGGACTGAATTCTGAATGGGAAAAAGCAAACCAAGTCTTACAACTAAGACTGCTGATGACATCTGAATTTAGAGTGTATATGAGTACTGCATCAATATTAAATTTCCTGAATTAATAATGGTTTCTGTGATTATGGAGAAGACTGTCTTTGTCTTCAGGAATACTCGGTCAAGTATTTGGGGGCAGATAGGCAGATGTCTGCAACTCACTTTGAATCACAGGACTAATATGCTTAAATTTTACTTATATATATGATGAGAACTTTTGATAAGATTAAACAGTATTTTAGGAGAAATAAGAAAACAAACAGTACTATCAGCTGCTGTGCAACTCCAGAGGCCCTTTACACTATATGACCAGCGCTGTTGAGTTCTCCAATGGTGTGGCCTGCTGAACAATAAGCAAGGTAAGATAGAAGATATGGTTCCTTCCTCTCATACAAGTCAATTCTTTTTATAACTATGAGTTCTAGGCTCAATAAAGAGTATATCTTAGGAAACTCCAGGATCACAAATGCATCTTAATGCTATTAGGGGCTAGTGAACTTCAAAATCAATTTATGTTCATTTTTAATTTTAATCAGCTTTCTGCCACCAACCCCCAACTCAAATCTCAGTATAAAAGCTTGCAGAAATCAGACACCTTCAAAAACACAAAACAACCAAACAAAAACCCCTACAAGTTCTCAGGAGGCCCCAAAGCATGTCATTACCTGTTTCTGAGGATATGAAAAAGCTTCTTTTCCTATAGTGCGAAGAACAACATGGTGCTGACCTTCCAAAATAAGCTGCTTACTGTCTTCCACTACGTAAGCCTAAGAAGAACAAAACACAAAATTGTTACCCCTGCTTGGCAGTAACCTCAAAAGTAACCAAGGCAAAATCTGCTGGAAAGTTGAGATATTATAGCTAATATCTATCAAATACCAATACTCATGACTGTGTCAGCATTTCTAACTTTTATTCATTCCTTCAATCAATAGAGTATCTGTCAAAATCTGCTCTGCCTCAATATAAAACAGTTGGCCTGGATACTGGAGAAACAAATCTTGAAACCTTTCCCAATTTTCTCTAGAGTGCTTAAGAAGCTAGCCCAAAAAGAACAGTGCTATACCATAACACAAGCTTTTTTCTTTACTGGACTGACAATATATGGGCAAAAGGGTTTTTCTTATACTTGTGCTTCTAAGATGCACCAGAGTTATCACATAGTAGAGCGAAATCAGTGAGTATTATTGTAAATTCTATAAGTGGAAATGCCAGGTCCTTGGAGATCTTAAATTTAAGTATGTAAGCTTAAAAAAAAAAAAAAAAAAAAGGCTTTTTTCTTCTTGTATAAGAAGAAAATTGTATAATGGCCTGATTTAATCTATATTAAAACTTATTCCAACATGTAATTCTTCTTCTTTAACTTCTTCTATCCTGGAGAAAATAAAATCTCTAAACGGCTCTAATACACTTAACATCACAATACGCAAATACAGATAAATTCTTTTTTTTTTTTTGACAAGTCCAATGTTTTTTAACTACTAGACTCAACAGATTCAAAATTACTTAGTCAAATGCTATAAACATTCCAAAAATGTTTATTTTCAATTTCTATACTTATCACGTGTGGCAATTTGCCATCCATTGATCACACTTGGAGAAGTGCTGCACTAAGGCCCATGCAGGCCCAAGGCCTGCTTAGCATCCACCCATGCACAACTGAGAAATGCAGGAGGAGTTAAATAAATACTTGATGAAATGACCTTTAATCAAGAGGATTACAACGGATAAAGTCCTGACACAGGACATACATCTCTTTCAGCAGTCTTATGGGATCAAAAAAAAAAAATCATGATAAACCTACAATGCAATCTCTCCTGCACAAAGTCTTCGTTTTTCAAAACAAACCTTTATTTTTGGTTAAGAATAATTAGAAGCTGTATTACACCCCTTTGGGCTTTCCCTGGTGGCTCAGATGGTAAAGAATTTGCCTGCCATGCAGGAGACCCGGGTTCAGTCCCTGGGTTGGGAAGATCGCCTAGAGAAGGGCATGGCAACCCACTCCAGTATTCTTGCCTGGAAAATCCCATGGGCAGAGGAGCCTGGGGGGCTACATTCCATGGGGTTGCATAGTTGGACACGACTGAGTGAGTAACACTTTCACACTTTCAATTATATCCCCTTACAACTAATTTTTTTAAAACAAAAATGTTGTCCAAGGTCTTAAGTTTTCTTCTGAATCATATTTTATTAGAGTGCTATGTTCCCTAAGCATCCACTCTACAACTTAAATGAATTGTCAAGTTTTCTTTCAGTCAAGGGGATACTTTGTACATTATCCAGAGCCTTCACTGAGGAAAATCTACTAGTCACGTTCTCAAATGAGCTGAATCATAAACTTATCACAGACTAGCCACTACCAGACAATATCCCATCCTTTAATCTATTCAAACTTCAAACTTCCATTTCCTAACTAAGGAGCATCACAGTCTTGGGTAGTTTTCTTCTTCTTAATGTGATCAGCAATAGTAGTAGTTGATTTTCAATCAGGGTGATTTTTAAAATGATAACTCACCCCTCCAACCAAGGTTACTGTAGGCTCAACAATAAGTACAAAGTACAGCATTCATTACTCAAGATCCTGTCTTGGATATATTATAATTGTTACATGGCAGGCATTTGTGGAGTGACAGCTACAAATGCATAAGGTCTATTATACATTTAATGGATGGCTGGTTTACATAAAGGGGCAATGCTACTGAGGCTAAAAATAGAATTTTCTTGACTCAAAGCTTCAAGGACATTTGATTTCAAGATAACAATGTGTAATTTATCCTTTTAGCATTAAGCATCTTCACCTTCTATAATCAACAAAAGTCAATTTGCTTAAGTACTTTTATTGGAACTCATGTAAAGCCAGCTTGGTTTCAGTTAAGTTTATTTAAAAATGTACAGCTTAGTAAAAAGAACACGCTAGAACATTTGAATCAATTTAAAATGCATGTTCTGATCATCTACCATGAACATGTCCCAATGTCAGGCCTCTGTACTAGACAATACAAAATAAAACCTCTTCACATACTGCAGGTGACTATCCCCCTAGGCAAGATCCTGTATTTCAGTGTAGCATCATTTCTAAAGACACGTACTTAAGATACAAAAGTGTATACTGTGAAAAATAAATCTCTGTATTATAGTTCAAGTTAACTTTGCGTGCATGCTAAGACACTTCCGTCATGCCCAACTCTTTGCAACCCTATGGACTGTAGCCTGCCAGGCTTTTCTGTCCGTAGGGATTCTCTAGGCAAGAACAATGGAATGGGTTGCCATGCCCTCCTCCAGGGGAACTTCTCAACCCCGGGATGGAACCCTCAGTTAGGGGAGACCAATGCCTAAATTACCTCATTCTAGTCTGCCATGTGTATGTGTAGATGGCATTTGAATCTGTTTTTTTTTTTTTTTTAATTAAAATGGTATTTTCAAACAATCTGGAAGATTTCAGAGATCAACCATTAAGTAGTTATAAAGAATTTTTGTTAATTAGAGTGAGATAATCATATGGCAGGGTTATATTAAACAAGAAAGTCCTCATCTGCTAGAAAAGCAGTTTACAAAATGCTTTTACAGATGGAATATTATGTCATTAAATATATACAGTACAGCATAAAAAATAAAGGAAGGTAAAAATAAAGTAAAGGAGCTAATGGAATACAGGTGGAAAATAAACAGCAGCAAATTAGTGGCTGCTGGAGCCTGAGTAATGGGTACCTAGAGGTATATGGTGTTATTTTTCCTTTTACAGAGTTTGAAAATGCCCACAAGAAAGAGTTTAATAATAGCACTTGCTTTCATGGAGCTTACCATGTTTTACAATATTCTCAGTATCTCTTGTACGTAATAAGTAACAGAACAAAGTTATTTAATTTGAATGAATTTTTTTTCCTTTAGGCAAAAAAATAAATAAATAAAAGTCATCTGGAACTGTTAACAAAAAGTTATAAAACAGCTTTCAAACTCAAACTGGAAAATTTAAGCAGAAAAAAATATACACAGTAGCTTACATTTACTGTTCAGCTTAAGAATCAAGTATAAATAAGGTTTGCTGAAATAATTTAACAACACATACCTTCCACAACACCACAATATTCAAATCCACCTCACTGCACTTCTGGATTAATCTCATAACATCCTCTACTGACTGTTTTTCTGTATGCATCGAAGACTGGGCTTGTGGTTTCTTCAATTCAGAGGATAAACTCCTATAGAAGAAGTCTGCACATGGGCTTGCTGAACTTACTATCTGTTAAAAGAAAATCACTTGTCTCTATGTTTTCAATTAGATATACCCTGCCAAAATTTGTATTTCTACAACTTACATATTTCTCACCAGCTTGGTTGAATATAAGAAGGCCACCCTAATGCTTTAACACCCTAAATATTTGGTACAAACTACCCTGAATCTTAAATCCAGACGGCCATGACATTAACTTGGACCTTCCAAGTATCCAGGGAAGACAAATGAGTATTCAAAGAAAATAGGAAGTTAACTGTTGAGAATGTGAAGAACATATATATAAATATGTATATATAACTGAACCAATTTGCTGTACATTTGAAACTAACGAAATATTGTAAACCATTCTTCAGTTTTAAAAAAGTAAATTGTTAAAAAGAGAATTTTTTAATTATTATTTCCTATTTAAAAATTTGTTTTACTATTTAAAATAACAAGTATTTCCCAATCAAACACTTGGAAGACTAGGTGATACCCAATGAAACACAACTCAAATGAAGTTACTGGCATTAACTTGGCTTTTACACTTGAAGGGAGAGAATAAGAGAAAAGATTTTTAAACAGACTCAGAACTATAGAATTTCCCCTAGTTAATAGAATAGTGTGTTTCACTGTAGAATCTTGACACTTAATTTCCTATATTATAAATTCTGTTAAGTAGATGTTAAGCTTCCAAGTTAATTATTAAATATTAATAAGTAAGATTTACCCCCTCAGACATGAACTTTTTTCACTGTTCACATAGTTCGTTCATAACAAAAATTACAAAAAATTTTCACAGTTATCTCATTACCCAAAAAAAAAAAAAAAATACAAACAGCTTATTATTTGGGTCTCAGAACCATCTGATATTCCCAAATCCAGGGGATCATCATCTGTATGTTCCACTGTGACCACTTTTCCAAACAGATAGGTTCTTTCATTTAATCCTGTTCCTTTTTTTAATGCCAGGGGCTAAATTTATCTCCTGAGTATCTTACAATCTAAAAGAAAGCTAATTTTAAATTACTAATTAAAATGGCATACTACATATAGCATTTTTATTTGCTTTGGGGCATGACAACAGTTGCAAAACTCAACAAAGCTGATACGTTCATCCACCAAAGAATTTAGAGATTAGTAGAGTTAACAGTTTTGCCAAAACAGTCAAGATACTCCAGAATTACAACTTTAAATATCAAATGTTATTAGGTTTACTTGCATACCTGTTCATTTCCAAAGATGATATCTGCAAAGGTATATTTTTCTGAGGCCTCTATAGCAACTAAAAAATGGAGAACAAACTAATCATATCATTGGCACGAAATAGAAAATGACCATTTAAGAAAGTGTGACACTAAAATGAATTTACCTTCTTCTTCCTTACATTGTGTTGCCTTGAAACAAAACTTTCCCTTCTCCCTACTTGCAAGTTTGGCGTCTAGGAAAAGAAAAGAGTAAATTTCAAAGATCCTTCTCCGTTTGTAACATGGTAAAACCTAGTTCATTACTCAGACTTCTATATATAGTCAAACTGGAAAACATTTCATCGTTAGAAATAATGTTTAATGGAATCTGGTCCTATCACTTCATGGCAAACGGAGAAACAACAGAAACACTGAGAGACTTTATTTTCTTGGGCTCCCAAAGATGGTGACCGCAGCCATGAAATTAAGATGCTTGCTCCTTGGAATAAAACCTATGATCAACCATTAGACAGCATATTAAAAATCAGAGACATTACTTTGCCAACAAAGGTCCGAATAGTCAAAGCTATGGTTTTTCCAGTAGTCATGTATGGATGTGAGACCTGGACTATAAAGAAAGCTGAGTGCCAAAGAATTGATGCTTGTGAATTGCGGTGTTAGAGAAGACACTTGAGAGTCCCTTGGACTGCAAGATCTAACCAGTCAAACCTAAAGGGAATCAGTCCTGAATATTCATTGGAAGGACTGATGTTGAAACTGAAACTCCAATACTTTGGCCACCTGATGCGAAGAACTGATTGATTGGAAAAGACCATCAGGCCACCTGATGCTGGGAAAGATTGAAGGCAGGAGAAGAAAGAGACGACAGAGGATGAGATGGTTGGATGGCATCACCGACTTGATGGACAAGAGTTTGAGCAAGCTCCAGGAGCTGGTGACGGACAGGGAAGCCTGGCATGCTGCAGTCCATGGGGTCGCAAAGAGTCGCACATGACTGAACGACTGAACTGACTGAAAAACATCTTTGCTTTTCTCCCAATGAAGCAAATCTCATTCAATTCTTTAAAAGGGTAAGATTAAATTTTCCTGAAATTCATGTTCATACAGATAAACAGAAATTTTAAAAACTTAGAATTTGGGAGCCACGGAGTACACAACCCCACCACTCTATTGTTACATTTCCTATCAGTATTTTTTCACGTGGATAATTTATATCAATATTATTATATGCACATAGTTTGCTATGATACATTTTCCCACTATATTACAGACACATTTTAAAAGCTTATATATTTTAATGACAAGATGAGTTATAGCTTAACTCACATTAATGATAGATTCAATTTTTCCCTATTAAACATAACCCTGAAATAAACTGCTCTGAGTATATGGATCTTCTCATATTTTTGAATTAATTCCTTTGTATAAATTCCAAAAATAAGGATTACTGTGAGGCTAGGTAAGGGTTTAAAACATTTTTTAAATCTTTTAAAATACATGTACAATTCTTTCTAGAAAGAGTATCATTTTGCCAGCTTCAATCTATTCTGACAAGCACTAAGCACTCTCATATTACTGGCAAGATGATAAAATGATAGAAATATTTTGGAAACCAATTAGACAATATGTATCACAAGTGTGCATGTTCTTTTAAGTGTTATATGGGTTTGGAAATACACAGAAAAGCCAGTCAACATACAAGTATGATTATACACAGAAAAACCAGCTTACCAACAGTAAAGGAAACAAAGAGAAACTAGTCTGTAGGCTTCTGTACTATTTGGAATTTTGACTGTGACCATGTATTCAAGCACTAATTTTATAATTTATTTTTTTTTGGCAGATCATTTTTAAAAGTCGCTATTGAATTTGTTACAGTACTGCTTCAGTTTTATGTTTTAGCTTTTTAGCCATGAGGCATGTGGGATCTTAGCTCCCCGATCAGGGATTGAACCTGCATCCACTGCATTGGAAGGTGAAGTCTTAACCACCAGACCACCAGGGAAGTCCCACAACTGAATTTTTTTAAAAAAGAATATACAAATAGAAAAGATGTGGAATAAAAAGATGGGAAATCATCGATTAAGATGGGAAGTTTCATTAAAAATCATGCAATGTAATGAGTGCACAATGTAATGCTTAAAAAAGTTAATTATAAGAAAGGCACCAATAATCTTATTATATTCTGGTACTGTTCTGAAGAAAAGTAAACTAATAAAGATAGCAGAATTTATTCTGAAGAAGGAAAAAGCACAAACCTTTGTTTTCAGAGAGATTTACAGACTTCTGTAACTTCCAGTGTTTACTACTACTTGATACTTGTACTATATGGAATTCCTTCACACCTGCTTCACTCTATCAAAAAGAAGAGAGTCATTCAGGATTTAGAAGTACTAACTTAGTATATTCTACTGAGAAGGACACTGCTACCAGTCACTGTCAGTTAACATAAGATGCAATTTTTATTCTGAAATAAATTAACACTACATATTTCAGGAATGGCAATTATTTAAATTCCTCCACAAACATTCTTAAAATAGCTAAGTCATCACCTATCCAAGAAACAGATTTAATTATACTTCTGGTGGCTAATTTTGAAAGGCATTCACAGTTATTAGAATCTATCATAGTTATTTATCAAAAATTATTTATCAATTTTTAATCAAAACCATATCACTTCCATTTTATTTTTTCTCATGTTTCTATCACATTCTTATTAAGGCAAAAAAGCAACAAAGAACAGAATCCCCAAATACAATCAACTACATTTATTTAAACTGCATGCAATTTTTGTATTCTCCTTAATAAGAACCAATTTGAAATTATCCAGAATTCTTCCTATTACAAATACTGATTTTTGGGAAGATCACCAAACAAAATGACCTTACAAATCTATGGAGTTGAAAGAAAAAGGACATTACAGAATTAATAACAATTCAAATAGGTATCTAAACAGCATCAATCTGAAGCTAAGATTCTATTTTAATAAGATCACATGCCCTTCAAGAATTTTCATTTTGATATTTAGAGTACATAAACAGGAATGGTAAATAAAATGTTTGAAATGCTTTATATAAAGGAAATGGTACTGTTGGAAATGTGTAAGTGAGGGGTTATCAAGTTACGACTGAATGTGAAATCCTAATAGAACTTTGTAAATTTAACCACATCAAAAGATGTTCTCAATGGTGAGACTAGAAAGCATTTTATAAGATCTCTTTTGGGTTGAATTACTGGTATGTATGGCTATATACGGAGAAGGCAATGGCACCCCACTCCAGTACTCTTGCCTGGAAAATCCCATGGATGGAGAAGCCTGGTAGGCTGCAGTCCATGGGCTCGCACAGAGTTGGACACAACTGAAGCAACTTAGCAGCAGCAGCATGGCTATATACCATACGACTATGCAGCATATTAATACCACTAGATCCTTTTATTCGAAGTACTAAAGGATAAAATCACAAAAGCAAATTGAGAAGTAGGATTTTTTATATTTTATTCAAAATGAACACTCCCTAAATTCCTAGCTTATGCTGTCTTGTGAAGGAAAAAAATTCATTATTAAAAACAAAGTTTATTTTTAAACTAACTTACAGTATTGGTATTTTCCACATCCACAAAGACTAGCATATTGCCTCCTCTGCCCTCCTCGTCTTCAAGAGAATTACTTCTGCAGACAGTGGCTCGTACATTCAAAGATCGACTGGTACAAATGACTGCAGTATGTCTTAATATTCTGTGACTAAAGAAGTAAAAATTACAAATTTAATGTAAGAACCTCTCCCAGCATTATGATTCTCTAATTCCAAATAAAGTTTTTAAAACCTATTCACTCTCAAGACCATTTATACTATTAAAAAAACAAAGACAAAATAATGTAAGAGTATCTAGTTAGCCTAACTTTATTTCAATTCTTTACTCCCAGTTTGGAAGAAAACTATTAGTCTCCCTTTTCCCCTGCTCAAACTCATCCATAGCACAGACCTGCAAATAATCATCATATAGTTACGTCTTGATTATGACTCTTCTGATAATAGTTCCAAAGTTACTGGACACCTACCAAGTACTGATAAATTACACACTTTTCACCTGGCATTCAAGGCTTTCCACAACAGAGCTTTACAATTCAATCTTTATTCCCATCTTACATTTTACACTGTAGCCAAACTAACTATATTCAGTTTGTATCTCCTAACTTGTCAATATTTATCCATATATACAGCTACTTCCTAGAATACCCACTACTCTTTTGCCTATACCCTTTGACATTCAAATTCTGAAATCTTTACTTTCTTTGGTAGCTCATTTCACCACTACTATATTCCACAAAGCCTTAATGAAATGCTTTGGCCAGAGGACTCATCTTCTTAAGGGGAATTAACATTTACGGAGAACCTACAACATACTTTTCCTTACAAGTATTGCATCTTTTTGTTCTCACAGTAAGCCTTTTACGATATTTTAAATAGTCAAATAAATTTTAAAAAGTAGCATAATTATTCCAAGTTAATTCTGTAAAAATGACAATGGGTTTAGCATGAAATACTCTGTCGTGCAAATATACAAGCTACAACTCCTTGTGTTTTGATTTCTTCAGAGATATCCATACCACCACCCAAATTACTTGCTCTGCAAACACATAAATTTGGGGAGGCAGAGGAGGGCACTAGAGAAAAGGAAAAGTTAAAATAATTTTCTTTAAAAAGGATGACTGTAGGCAACTGTCTTCATTACTAATGACACTCTTAATTCATGGTACCTGTGAATTTCATTATTATGTGGTAACTCTGACCACAGTACTTAGCTGTATCAAAAAGCCATGAGGTTTACAGAAAGAAGCATGAAAAAGATTAATGTAGCCTAAATTTTTCCACTTTTGGCTACTCAGATTAGGGACAACCTCAGATACAAACTTCATGCATAATTTGGTTAGGGGTAATTTCTTAGTAAACAATGACATATGTTAACAAATAATAAAATGTTTATTTGAATGGGTATATACTTTCCTGGTGGCTCAGATGATAAAGAATCTGCCTGCAATGTAAGAGACCCAGGTTAGATCCCTGGGTCAGGAAGATCCCTGGAGAAGGGAATGGCTACCATTCCAGTATTCGCGCCTGGAGAATTCCATGGACAAAGGAGGCTGGCAGGCTACATACAGTCCACAGGGTCGCAAAGAGTCGGACACCACTAAGCAACTAACCCTTTCACTTTTTTTCATATATACGTATCCTTAACGCAGAGGTTAAATCTAAAAAATTTTATAATACTCACCGTATTTTAGGCTGCTTTTTAACACTTTCATAGTAAAACAAAAAGTTAATTTCATGGACACCTTCTGCATCTGGCCCACGTAACCACATTGGTAGCTGAACTGAAGCTCCAGGTAGAAGAACAGTGTCAGGAAGGGGAACAGAAATCACCTCTGGCTGACTTCCTATGCCGATGCCAAAGTCCACAGAAGAAGCTGACGACACTAGTGCTGTACACACAGAGGTGGAATCTGTCACAACAGTCTTGTAAGCACTACAGTTCTCGGAAGCCGAGGGACTCAGCGGTGTCAGAACAGCTGTGTTACCGCCAAAGGTAAAGAACTCTGGACGTTTAGAAACAACCTTCAATCCAGTAAGAGGACATTTGCTGACATTGACAAATTCTACATAGGCTTTTCGGATTTCTCCACAGAGGAGCCCTGTAGGAAAATGTATAAAGAACACCTGCATTGGAGGGAAAAAATATTATTATATTGTCTGTTAAAAATTCTGAACCTCTACTGAATAACACTTTAAGATGCTGTTATTTCTTTACTACAGGGTTGCAAGTATTTTGTTCATTCTCTTTGGTATCTCCTTGTGTATGTGGTTATTAAGAACTCCATTTTTAAAAAATGGGTAAGACAGAGACCAATGTTACTCAGTAGCAGATTTCAGAGTTACATATTAAAGGTACAATGTCAACAACTAGAGGGCCACCAGCAAAATTTTCACAACTGCGCAGATTATGGTTAAGACAAGCTATTAAGTCATTTAACATGATTACATGAACAGTTATCAGCCGAAAAGCCCTTAACACTGTCAACTTAAAAAGTAGCTCATCTATTTATTTATACATCATTAAAATGAAGCGATGCACAATAGGTCTGAAAAGAGGAGAACATACAGAAGCATGATTCCATATACATAATTTTTAAACCTGGTATCTCTGAATATCCTCAGGGTTCCCATAACCCAATGTGTGAGGGAAACCTGATATGACTAACAGAGACTCTTTATAGACTTTCCCATTTAGTGCGATATTCATGTGGTTCATTCAACCTATGTTAATGTGTTTGATAACTGGTGCTGCCACAAACCCAACAGGGGTCACAAAATGTGGAAGATAAAAACACAAGTATATGCGTGATTTCTAAAAATTAAAAAAAAAGAAAAGACTTTCAACACATGCCTGGCCTCAGGATTTCAGATAGGGACTGTCAACCTGTATGAAAGAGCTGGAAATATGGACTAACAAAATCATCCAGTAAGTCATTTGCATTTAAAAGATCCACAAGCATAAATGTCAGATATACTCTGACAGAATCACAGAAAGGAGGAATAAGAGGGTAAGAGTATGAGGAGTAAAGGTACAGCTGGCTGTCCCAAAGGAGTTATCAAAGTCCAGTGGAAATATCTGTGTCTGTCAATCTAAGTTTGAGTAAGACTTCTTTCTGGCCAAATTCTTAAGAAATCAGATAAAATCAGGGGCGAGAAGCTTCAGAAATGGACACGAGAAAATGAGAGATTAATGCAGAAATCCAAAACACAAGTTAAGAAGTTAGGAAAAAATAAGTTTACTTATTTAGACAGCTTCAAATTTTAATGGAAAATAAGACTGAGAACCAGGACTTTCACTTCCACTAATTAATCCTCAAGATGTGTGATAGGCATATAGAGTAAAAATGATACGCGTAAGGCTAGTCATTGTGATTTCATCTGTAACATCAAGTGATCTGACATGATAGGCAAGTCTGGTTGAATAAATGTCATATACACAAGATACTGCCTACAGTGAGAACCTGACGGGCCTGCTCTTCTGTTTTTCTATATAAAACTTTTTTCTAATGAAATGTAAAAAAAATAAGGGAAGAAAAAGTTTTGCAATGACACCTTTTTTTCTCCAACAGAACTTAAAACCAAAATATTTCTAATCAGTAGATACAGCTCACGGCTGTATGCTTTCAGTCTGCTACCCACACACCTGACAGCTGACACCCGACACTTTAACTTTCATCTGTTCTCAGATTCAGCAACTTTCGTGCTCACTCTTGTTTTGATTGAGACTATTTCATCAGATGTTGTAGACTGATTACTTCTTTCACTACTCCCTTAAACAACGCTAATATTTCTGACATACGATATTAGGAATGAGAATATTCTATGAAATTTTTACTAATATTAAGGTATACTATTGCTCATCCAAATATAATAAAAGTTCTCTTAACTAAGTTAAAAATCTTAAATGATGAAAACTGCCAGATGAAAGATAAAGTATGTGCAAGTATTTACTAACCAGAAATGAGCACTGACATCAGTCTAAGTCTTCTACTTGCCCTGCACAACTCTTTATTTATTATTATTATTGTGTCTCCTGCACTGACAGGCGGATTCTTCACCACAGAGCCACCAGGGAATCCCCCATACAGCTCTTTAAATGCAACGTAACTGTTGTTGCTGTTTAGTCACTAAGTCATGTCTGACTCTTCTGAGACTCCATGGACTGCAGCCTGTCAGGCTCCTCTGTCCATGGGATTCTCCAGGCAAGAATACTGGAGTGGCTTGCCATTTCATCCTCCAGGGGATCTTCCCAACCCAGGGATCGAACCCGTGTTCTCATACTTGGGTGGTGGACTCTTTACCACTGAGCCACCTGGGAAGTCTGCAACATAATTAAGCAAGTGTAAAATCTGGGCAGAAAATATGCAGCTCAACAATACCTTTTGCTCAACACAAACAGCACCATTTTCATGAGCATGTTACCTTTCCTACCACTATAAGTATAGGATTAGTGAGCGAAGTCGCTCAGTCGTGTCCTACTCTTTGCGACCCCATGGACTGTAGCCTACCAGGCTCCTCCCTCCATGGGATTCTCCAGGCAAGAGTACTGGAATGGGTTGCCATTTCCTTCTCCAAGGGATCTTCCCGATCCAGGGATCGAACCCGGGTCTCCCACATTGTAGACAGACGCTTAACCGTATAAGCCACCAGGGGAGCAAGTATAGGATTACTACCCATAAAATCATCCAATGAGAAAAAGGAAGTAACATCCAATTAAAGGGCATCATATGGACTTACAGAAGAAAAAAATCACATGGACAAAAAAAATGAAGACTAACCAACCTTATCAGTTATCAAAGAAATGCCAATTTTCACCAGTCTGATTTACAAAAGTTAAAAAATAAATAAATAAGTAAATAAAACCATGACAGTATCCAGTATGGCACTGACAGGCAATGGCACTCTCATTCTGAAGGAAATGTGTCAATTCCGAGAGGCTTGCTAAAGGTAATTCTGTGGTACACTGCACAATTGATCCAACAATTCCGTTTCTAAGTGTCTATAGCCTAAACTAGAGCATGGACAAAATATATACATAATGTTTACCACAGAACTGTCAGTAATGATGAAAAGCCAGAACCATACCCATCGATACATAAATGACTAAAATACGGTATAATATGTCTAAATAAAGGCAAACCTTATGCAGCTGTGAAATAATTTTTACTGAATGAAAACAAAGACCAGGTTTTGTTGATAAAGGCAAAAAGCAAGTCACAGAATAAAATGTGCAGTATGATTACTAAAAATATATACAAATATACAAGGAGGGGTCTGAAAAGAGAAACATCAGTTTGGTATCACTGGCTGAAGGTGAATGACTAAGCTTCTAACCCCCCCTTCCAGGGAAATCTGAGGATGCAGGAGGAAGAACCTCCTTCCAGGGTTCACACTTGCACTCCATGGCCGTGCCAGTGGCCTGCCTCTCAGGTAGACAGCTGATTCAAGGTGGGCCACAGTTCTCTCCTAGACACTTGATATATCTTATAATGAAGTGGCACAAAGACCAGAAGTTGTAAGACTAATAAAGTTGTGTCAAAATAGGAGTTTGGGATGGACATGTACACACTGCTACTACTATATACATGTGGAACTCTGCTCAACATTATGTAGTAGGCTGTGGGAGGGGAATTTGGAAGAGAACAGATACATGTATATGTATGGCTGAGTCCCTTTACTGACCACCTGAAACTATCACAATAGTGTTAACTGGCTATACTCCAATATAAAATAAAAAGTTATTTAGAAAGTAATGCTTTCTAAAGGTTTTACAAATTTCCCAGAGCTGCTGAGTCCTTATTCTTCCTTGAGCTTACTGTTCTATGATGCTTTATAGTTTCCATGAGGTTATTCCAAAATCCTTTTAAGAAATAATAGTCGGGGGGAGGGGGCAGCAGCGGGTTTAATACTACCTAGCATCAATTTTTATCTTTTGCAGCTAAAAGACTACATGGCAATCCACTCCAGTACTCTTGCCTGGAAAATCCCATGGATGGAGGAGCCTGGTAGGCTGCAGTCCATGGGATCGCTAAGAGTCGGACACAACTGAGCGACTTCACTTTCACTTTTCACTTTCATGCATTGGAGAAGGCAATGGCAACCCACTCCAGTGTTCTTGCCTGGAGAATTCCAGGGATGAGGGAGCCTGGTGGGTTGCCGTCTATGGGGTTGCACAGAGTCGGACACGATTGAAGCGACTTAGCAGCAGCAGCAGCATCAATTTCTATCTTTTGCAGCTAAAAGACTGCATGAAGGCATGACAGTGTGGGACACAAAGAAAGTGAATATTGCTTTTATTCATACACCTATCTATATTTGCTTAAACATTTTATAAAAATTAACTCCTGTGTTATTTTTATATCTTACCCAGAAAGAGCCACTGATTTTAATAACAATCAAAGTGTTCTTTTAGAAGCTTTTTCCCAACTTCTATTAATATTTTGAGGGTTATATCTTATAACCTGACTGTGACTTAAGGCCAATTTGCATGATTATCTTATCTTTATGAATTACATCTATTTAACATTAGCTTACCAAGAATTTAAAACTGCACTTCAATATATCAACAATCTCAAAGTCTAAAATTAATCTATCCAAATTATCATCCTCACCTTGGAGATAAATTATTAAGCCCATGAAATTTTAAAAAGTGAAATACCTCCAATAGTGGCATTTCCTCAGTGATTATGGGATCTAGACGTCGATCAGGACCATATTTAATAGATGTTTTCTCTTCTTTTGTGTTGTTAAGTCGAGGACCTTGAATTTCTAAATCCTGTCTCCCTCGGACTGACATACTCAAGGAATGTTTTCCTGAAATAAAAAACAATCAATGCCCTAAAATAATTTGATAAGTTAACTGACATCAAGTTAGCCTGAATATGAGTACTGTATGTTTCAGATTATTTCTAGAAGAACTCTATAGACAATTACCAATTAACATGATTAAGCAAAGAACTAAGTGTATTTGAAGTTCATGTTTAACCACATCTACTATAGCATGCTGCTTAATATCTCATTTTATTAGGATTTACCTACTTTGCAGAAGGACTGCACATCATCAAATGGGAAGTTTCTGAAACCTATAATTAACCAGAAAGATCTGACAGAATAGCTACTCATATTCAAATATATATACTAATTTTAATTATTTCTGGATTATAAATAACTACACTTTCTCAACAGACTTAACTGTACCTTCTCAATAGACTACACAATGAAAATTATAATATACATAGTTTTCTCAAAATTAAACTCAGTTAATATGCATGTGAGCTTTTCCCCAAAAGCTTCCACACACTGCACATAGGTGTGAAAATAGCAAAGGCAGACAACTGTATTTCCTGCAGGAATACTTAAGACCTATCGTTCAGTCATGTCAAACTCTTTGTGACCCCATGGACTGTAGCCTACCAGACTCCTCTGTCCATGAGATTTTCCAGGCAAGCATACTAGAGTGGGTTGCCATTTTCCTCTTAGCAGGAATACTTAGAACCTTTAATATGCTGAAGCTCACTGTGATATGCCCAGACTAGACATATAATGTAACATTTCCATTACCTCATTTGACCCAGATCCCTATTAGCATTTAACACTAAAACTTCATTCAAATTCTACTATACGGTACAAGTTATTTTAATAGTTAATTCAGGGTCTTCTCCAACTAACATCATAAAAAATTTATAAATGATTTATTAATGCATATATTTGGTAGCTTGAATGAAGTAATTAGCTATAATTTATTGACAATCATAACTTTGTGGTACAAAATTAAAATCATAGGCTAGTGGGAAAGGAAAGAAGCTTCAAAAAGTTTTTAACACTCAGGTAACTTACTTAAAATATTTAAAAATTAGCAATATTATTTGTAGAAGAATCTCCTCTGGTGTTTTGTCAACCAAGAATTATACACGTAGTACTAAACTGCAGAATACTATACTTTTAGTGGCAATTCTTATGGATTTATTCCATTTCAGTATATGTTCCAAAAAAATGTTTTACTAAATTACCCTAGATATGCAAGCAAGTAGAAATTTCAAACTGAACTTTAAAAGAACCAACAAATTTTCCAAGTGGTCCCAAAAGATTTCTCAATATGAATAATCAGCTTTTATAAATGCTAAATTCAGGTCTGCTGACTATTAATTTGTTAAAAATAGCTATTAAAATGAAGAGACAGAAGAGAGGAATTTTATAGTAAATTCTCTCTAGTCTTGTCAACTTAAACTCAAAAAGCAACATATTATTACAAAATAATATGAGAATGGTTTCCTGAAATTAAAGGAAAAAAAAAAAAGGCAAGCTGTGTTAAACATGTATCTGGTAAGTTTTACTTTTCAAAAATTTGTAAAATTTATCAATTCTGGGGAACCAAGAATACCAGCTTAACTCTAAATCCTTCTCTTTTTACCAAACAGATGACAGAATTTTATGTCATTTCACATTCAATGATGTGAAACCACTGGTCCTTAGTTCACTCTATGTTTTTATAAATATTCAGAAAAAGAGACTATCCTAAGTCAACCTTTGTACTGGCAGCAGACATCTCAACCAATGGTTAGAATACGTTAATTTAGAATTTACTAAATGTGGATCAGTAACAAAGAAGAAAAATACATAGAGTAGAACCACAGAATTATCAAAAATACATCAGAAGGGAATAAAGTTTTTTTTTTTTAAGCAATGGCAGAGTTAAAAATAATTCAAATTATTCATTCTTTCATCTGATTAAATGTCTTTATTAAAGGTACTTTAAGCCTAATTTAAAAGTATTTCTCAATTTATTCTAAGGAGATTTACTTATTACCTTCTAATTGTTCAGTAATGCTATAGCTTTACCTGTGTGACATCCAGGAAGAGTACCAATGCCATCTACTGCCACGGAGCCCTGAATGGTGCCAAGGTTATACACAACTCCCAGAATATGCAGCTCCCCTATGTGATGGGGAAAGAGCTTTAGCCTTGCCTGTGGAGATATTTAAGTCACTCTTATTATCTGTTTTCACAATATCTTAAGTAGCGCAACACCTAAATTCTGTAATGTTACAGAGATAAAAGCTCAGACCTAAATTTATTTAATTCTCAATTGATTTATCCTACTGGAAAGCATTTTCTTCAAAAGAAACTTTCTAAACTCAATAATTATAGGCATCACAACTTTTAATAAAAACCAAGATATTCTGGCCAACCAAGTATCATATGAAATTACAACACTCAACCCAAGAAGAAAGCAAAACCTTTTTTCACCAGGCTTCTTAGGAAATTAACAAACTAAAAACCACTGCAAACCTACTTTCCCAACCTATTTTCTTCTATGTAATTCCAGTTTCTTAAGATGATAAATTTTAATTTTTAAGAAAACTGGAAAACAAACTGAATAAACAGGCTTTTAAAATCTATTGTCATCTTATTTTTAGAAAGATGTGACAGAAAAGTAATAAAGTAATTACCACTTTAGATTCTTCACTATTAATTAAGAATTCTGAAATAACTTCAGTTCCAATCATTTCAGGTTCACCTTTTACCTGAAAAGTAAATTATGTAAAATATACATTCAAACGAATAAAGTATCAGATTATCAACACTGCTACATATCGATATTTAGCAACAATGACAACAGCTATAGTTAGCATTTATTAGGTTTTTACTGTGTGCTAAGCAATATACAAAGTGAACAACATAACAAAACAGAAACAGTTATAGAGACAGAGAAGAAACAGATAGTTGTCAGAGGGGAGGGGCTGAGGGGAGAAAGAAATAGGTGAATGCGATTTAAGAGTACAGACTTTCACTTACAAAGTAAATGAGTCACAAGAAGTGTACAAAGTGGGGAATAGAGTCAATAACTCTATAACATCTTTGAATGGTGACAGATGACAACTAGACTTATGGTGATCTTTTTGAAATGCACAGAAATAGCGAATCACTGGGCTGTGTATCAGGAACTAATGTAGTGTTGTAAGTCAACTATGCTTCAAAAACACAGAACAAATGAACAGCCTCATGGAAAAGGAGACTGATGTGTGGTTATTAGAGGCAGGAAGTGGGGAGAGGGGCAAATGGATAAAAGCAATGAAAAGTTATAAACTTCCAGTTATAACATATAAGAAACAATGTAAAGCATAATAAATATAATTAATACTGCTGCATGTTATATAAGAAAGTTGTTGAGAGAAAATCTTAAGTGTTCTCATCACAAGGAAAAATTCTATACTCTTAATTTTCAACAATAAGCATATTATCCGGAGAAGGCAATGGCACCCCACGCCAGTACTGTGCCTGGAAAATCCCATGGATGGAGGAGCCTGGTAGGCTGCAGTCCATGGGGTGGCAAAGAGTTGGGCACGACTGAGCGACTTCACTTTCACTTTTCACTTTCATGCATTGGAGAAGGAAATGGCAACCCACTCCAGTGTTCTTGCCTGGAGAATCCCAGGGATGGGGAAGCCTGGTGGGCTGCCATCTATGGGGTTGCACAGAGTTGGACACGACTGAACCGACTTAGCAGCAGCAGCAGCAAGCATATTATCATACATTTTGTAATGAGGGAAAATAAGCATAAGAAAAAAGTAATTTCAGGTCCCTTTACAGAGAATGCTGAAATGTTATTACAGCATCTGTTAGACTATTACTGAAACATGCTTATTACAAATACCTTTTAACAACTTACTAGTTCTTTAACTTCTTCATTATCCTTTCCACTGACATATTTAGGCTGAAACTTCCAGAGCAATGACAAATCAGTCAACAAAAGTGGAACTTTCAAAGGATTTCTAAAAGCTACTTCCACTGTTATTGGTTCTGTAAAAGAAAGGCCTAAGTTAGTAATTTTAATAAACCCCACACATCACCATATGCTTCAATTCTCCGAACATACCTTGCTTTCAAAGCTCTGCATTTCTGCCTAGACTGTCCTTTATCACTTTGTAAATGTGCCTTTATTCAGGATTTTTTGAAATTACCTTCCTTAGAAGATTTCCCCCATAATTTCTCTGTACTCTGTCATTCTCTCTTCTACATTCCAAAAGCACGTTGAATATTCCGGTATTAAAGTCCCCACTGCTTGGTTCTATAAATGCAGCTCACTAGTACTCAATTTACTTTTGTATTCTCAGCCTCCAGTCATATTTGGCATGCAAAAAATTACCATGAATACACTGTAAGCAAAACAAACAAGTAAGAAACCGTGAATAAAAATTCAAGTGTATTAATTACCTTCCACAACTGCAAGGGGAAACCTTGAATTATCTGAATAGCTGTTCAAACAATATTGCGTGGGATGGAAGTTGGATGGAAGGACTCCTCTATTGACCACAGACACCACTTGTTCCTCAAGTTCTCGCCACTGCTGAGAGGATTCAGAGTCATATTCTTGATCAAGACTTACATGAGTAGCTGCTTGCTTTTCACCTAAAAAAAAAAAGTGTCACTATTAAATACACATACTTATTGATACCTGCCCTCAAAGGAAATATACTTTAAATAAAAATCAAAGGTATCCAAATACATACATATACTATTCTTGCCTATTTTCAATTTTATCTGAGAGAAAAATATTCTCTTACTAATTCTAGCCTAATTGGAACTCAACTTGTAATACTAATGCCCTTTTCCTTCTGACTCTGACAGAATATATTCTCTTAGTGTCCACAATTTTATATGAATACTTCAAATATACAGACAAAATATGGAAAATAATATAACAAATACTTGTATATCAAAATTTAAGAAATGTCAACTTTGTTATAAGAAACCAAATTTTATCTAAAAAAATACAATAAATGTTACAGATGGAGCTGATTTCCTTTCTCACCTTCCCTAATTCTCTCTCCTTCATCTCTCCCATTGGTACCAATTCTTCTCAGAGCTATTCCAAAGTTGAAGTATAGCATGCACATTCATAATTTTTGTTTTACTTTATCAAATATGAGTGTATATATAAACAACTCACAGAACTAGTGTATATGTTTGAAATTTATATAAATGGAATAACTTTTGATCCATCCTTCTGCAACTTTTTTCACTCAACTTTATGTTGTGGGTATTATCCACATTGAAATATACAGAACCCATTCACTCACGTCCTACACCATGAAACCAATATATGAAGGTACCAAAATCTATCGATTCATTCTGTTTCATTTTTTCTGCTACTAAAAACAATGCTTCTACAAGTACCCTGATAATATTTTAAATAAAAGACTAAATTAGCTCTCAAAAAGAAACATACTAAGCTCCAATTAAAAAGACTTAAAATTACAAAGTTTAACATGCATAAAGACCTTTAATATATTTAAACTTTTGGCCCAGTATTGCCATTCTAAAGCTCAATGCTAAGGAAATAATCCTGAATTTTAAAAAAGTCTCACAATAAGAACAGCAATTATATTGACAACCGTTCGTTGCATCTGTGTACATTTGAAATTTTCCATAATAAAATGTTAAGACAAGATTCACCCACAAAGATGTCCATTGCAACTTAGATGTCACATAATCAAAAAAGATGGACAACATACAGCAAATACTAAAATACTTTATATCCACTGAATGAATTACAACCATTAAAAATGTTTATCAAGATTATATAATCTTTATGAGAATTTCTTTATATTATGTGAGAAAAGTCATTATACATACAGCTATTTTGTTGTTGTTTTTAGATTTTAAAGCTGGAAGGAAAAGCCCTGAAGTAGTAGGTTCAAGTGGCAGGATGATAGATGATATAGTATAGTTGTTTACTTTCAAATATTCTTTAACAATTACACAATATTTTTTAGTGGAAAAAGATGAAATAACTTCAAAGAAAAAGTCACTAGGTAACAAAGCCAAATTAAACTTTACTAACCATCTGCTGGTCGTCTGTCATGGCCAAAGAAAACTCGGGTTGCTGAACTGTTAATATATGGTAAAGGAAGCTGTGGTAAAGGGCCATCTGGTGAGAGCTGACTTACATTCTAAGAGAAATACAAAAGACAAAAAGAATTTTTGAGAGAACGCTTATCTGTCCTCATTTTTAATATATAAGGTATTAAAGGCATGTTAAGAAAGAATATTAAGAATCACTAGTTTTACTTAATATATGAGTCATAAAATTTTACGAGGAAGAACTTTAGATATATTTATTTTGGTCCAAGAGAATCTCCTTAAGGTTACTCAGCAAGGTAGTTCTCTCTGAATGCTAAAGCTCCAAATATTATTTTTATATGTATTTTACTTCCTAGACTCATTATAGCATTCTATCTTCCAAAATTCTTACCCATATGATTTCAAATTACTAAAGTAAAAAAGGGTAATTATATTCCGCAGGACAGATAAAATATTTACTATTCATGGACCTTGAGGAAAAAATTACAACTTTCCATTTTGTCCACAAAATAATGCTTTAAATTTGCTATCCTCCTGTCTCAGTGAAATATTTTTTCTTCCTATTAATTTTCCTGCCTTTCATCAAAGTAATGTCCACCTCTCACAGATCCATATCTACTCATGTTTCATAGGAAACAGAGAGGAATGTACTTTTCCAAAGAATGGGACGATAACCCAAATGCTGTAAAACCAATTTTAATTCAAAAATACATAATGAAGAAAACAGTCCCAAAAGCTCATGGTATTTTTTTTTTAAGATTCCAAATACAGCCACAAATCAATTCTCTTTTATGAGAACTGTAGAAGGGCAATGTAACTCAGATTTATGACCAAAAAGCCTAGTCTGTTTCACTTTATTATGAAAGATAATTATATGTAGTCTAATAAAACCACTTATAAGATTCTTACTAGATAGTACTGAAAATGAGTTTTTCTGAAAATAATGACAAATATAATTTTAATATCCACTCCTGAAAGTAAGTATTCACCTTGTAAACATAAAGATATTCTCTGAGGAAGGCCCCTTGTTGAGCAGCAGATTGTTTACTTTCATTGATTAAAATATGCCTGAAAGCAGACACAGCATTGTCCAGTTGCCTGAGAGTGTAGGACTGTCGCCCAATGGTGAAGTTAATATGATCCTCTGCAAGAGACCAGCCTTTTCCTTTGTAAACTTGCATGGCTTGACAATAGCAGCGTAAAGCATGTTTTTTCTGTAAGAAAATATATAAAGCAAAGTATTACAATCCAAATTTCTCTGGGACTGGACAAACACACACACACACAAAAATCAAGTAACTAGTAATGAGTTCTTCTAACAGAGACTGGGATGATGAAGAAAATGAAACTAAACTTCGCAATGATCACTAAAAACCAAGAGGTCCTGAAGCAGATAAGCAGCTGCTCTGTCCAAGGGTAAGCAGTCTGAGAAGTCAGGGATAATACTGACTTTGTGAAAAACCATCTGGGAGTTTCCAGAGCAGCAGCACGTGGAATCATAGATCAGTGAGAGACTTGCTGTTGGCTTGTAGCTGAGAGCTATCTTGCAAAGTTTAAATCTGGTTAGTCATTATACCACTGCCCTGGACTGAACAGTCAAGTGTGTTCTAATTCTACATATATGAGTATGAAGGTATATGTGTCTACATGTATTTGTTGGTCTTTGATAGTGACAGAGTTTGGTATTCTTTTCTTCTGCCTAAGGCTGCATCCTACCACACCCATGAGTATATGTTGGGCTTTAATTACATATTAATGCCACCCTCTGAACTCAGACAACCTCCATTCTAAACACGGGATTTGGTTCCTGGCAGCTCAAGATCCCACCTGCAGTGAAGGAGACCTAGGTTCAATCCCTCAGTCACGAAGATCCCCTGGAGAAGAAAATGGCTACACACTCTAGTATTCTTGCCTGAAGAATCCCATGGACAGAGGAGCCTGGAGGGCTACAGTCCATGGGGTCACAAAGAATCAGACCTGACTGAGCAACTAACTTTTTTTCACTTTTTCACCAAGAAAAAGGTTTCTCTCCACTAAACCTTTTCCTTCAGAGTAAATTCTTATACCCACCCTCTTCCAAAGTAGATTAACAAAATCTGTATCATTTTCAACCAGAATTGGTCAGTTTTTTTTGGAAATGTTTTCTTGATCAAGAGGTAATAAAGGCAAATCAAAATCATCTGCCACTTGATAGCATGCAGTGAGAACACAGTCTCTTCTTTGTGATACTCCTACAAATATACCCAATTTGAATCTCAGGACGAGGAAACACTCAACAAGCCTAAATGGAGGCACATCTCTACAAAATAATTGGCCTACAGTCATCAGAAGTGTCAACATCATAAACGTCAAAGTATCCTTCTGACAGGATCCTTCACTATACAACCATCAAAACTTGAAGAGGGTCTGAGGATTAGACAATAATACTGTATTAAGTGCTAAGTTCTTGATTGGCGTTGTTTTACTGCTGTAGAGGAGAAAAGAATTTTGTTTCTAAGAAAGAGGCAATATATCCTAAAGTATTGGGAGGGTACTGGGGCACCAGGTAGACAACTTAACTCCCAAATGGCTCAGGTAAACCAAAGTTTCTGAACTGTACTTGAAACTGTTTTATAGGTTTGAGATCATTTCAAAATAATTTTTAAGTGATGTTTCTTAAAAACAAAACAAAACAAAAAATCCCCATCTCCACATTGCATTTAGTAAAGGAACACAAATACTGAATCTTAAAAACTGAGAGATACAGAGAAACAATAAAATATGTCTAAACGTATCAAGTTCAAGTGCATTTTTTAGGATCTCTTGGAAAAGCATCTAGAGAGATTTAAGAGGTAACAAGGATTTAAAGTCTGCCTTTTAAAGTAATAGAAAGATCGTCCAGGGTATACTGGGCATAATCAGAAACACCTTCTTCAGACTTTAGTTTTCTTTAATACTGATTATAATGTCGGTTCTCTTTTAAAATACCTTTTACTTGTTAATATTCTTAATGGAAAAAACGGAACTATACACAGTTTCTGGGGACAAGATAAGCAATTCAGCATGAACTTGCAATCACAGAGGACTGAAAATGACATCACATATAATCTCCTCTATGCTCCGCACTCATCTCTGTCAATAGCCACATCTGTTTTTAATGAAAATGTCATGAAAAGTTTTGGAGCTTCTCAGAAACAACTTGGCCCGAGTCAGAATTATGTGCACGATGAGCACCTTATCTTCCAAGGAAGACACTGTTCTTGACCAACTTCAATGGGACATATATTTGCTTTTCTAACAGGTCTGCATATTTCAGATTTCTACTATTTGAGAAAGTGATCCTCTGGGTTCAAGGTATATAGGTCACAAAACAGCAAACCAGCTACTTTGGAATCATTAACTCCGCAAGATAACTATAGTTAAAGATGATTATTAGGCCAGAGAGCAAATGTATCTCAACCTACCAGAATGTAGCATTTTTAACCTGCCATGCACTTCCTAGAGGCAATATGCCCTGTACCTTTAGAAGGTAAATACAAGATCCAATGACAGCATAATCACAAACAAAATCATTCACAAAAGTGGACAAAGATGTGGAAAAATGACAGAACCATTTCTAGTGGGGCATGTAATTTTTCTTCTGCCTAACACATTTTGCAGATTTCTTTAATAGAACACTTAAAGGAAAGATAAACAATGGGATAGTATGTTTCAGATGCTTCATTTGTACCAACTATGGAAAATGGGCTGTGAAAAATCAGCTTTTTTCCCCCTCACTTCAGAACCTGAGAAATTCTAATCATAAAGTACATAAAATTACTATACAGACTTAATTTCATAAATATTTTTACAATTTTGTATTTAATATAAAGCAAGTTCATATATTTTCTAACTTCCCATTTTCCAAAAGTAGAGGAACTCAATCTTGAAAAGTTGATTTTTAAAAATCATGACATTCTTCCATGAAATTGAGAGTAATTTTGAACAACTTTCCTTCTTTACATCTGTGAATTAACACTGGCATGTTTTGGTTATCACAGACTTTGAAAAAGGAATGTTCATAAAAATTCATATTAATTAAATTTAAAAAAAATCCTCATACTCCCTGACTAGATTAAAAAATTCCTTAAGAGACAAGAGCATGTTAGTTTTACAAGTGTAAGCTCAGCTCCTAGCAGAGTGCTTGGAATATACAGATGATTACTCAGCCCACATTTTTACGTATACTTATAGTAAACCACCATGGACAGAGAAGCCTGGCAGGGGTCACAGTCATGCAGTCCATGGGGTTGCAGAAAGTCAGACACAGCTGAGCACACACAGACTCAAATGACCATATCTCAGGTGCTACTACCATTCTCTGCCTCAAGAAAGCTCCCTTCAGCTAACGTTTAAAAGGACTATTGGGGACCAGAGAATAGCTCCAAATTAATAAAGATCTCTTCCAACCCAGCTGCTCCCAGACAGAAGAGATAGATGACTTCTACCCATTAAATATTTAGCAAATACCATTAAGAGATACTCTGAGAAACAACAGAAGACCAGAGTTGAAGTAGGGAAGGTTCAATCACCTTTAGGAAGAATTAAAGTTACTTAAGGGAAGTATATCTAGCCTTCACATATATCATTTAGCCTCACAGAAATTTGGGCAAATCACAAATTAAAAAAAAAAAAAAAAGGCTCAAAGACATAACTTTAAAAAGTTAAGTTGTGAGCACAAGATCAAGATTTAAACTCAGATTTGTTTAAAGCCAAATCTCATGTCCTTACTAATGTAACACATTACCTCAGAACAAAATTTAGTTTTATTTCAAAAATTTTAAATCAAAAAATTGACAAATAACATACATTTATAAAATAAACAAGTTATAACAAATAAAAATTAAAATAAATAACAAATTATCTTCTTTTTAAAGCAAGTGCACTCACCTGCCCTGCTTTACTGAACCGGTGGCCTGCCAATATCATATGAAATGCGTATTTTCTAACCATGGGACTCTTCATGTTTATAAAACAATGTGCCGCCTGTTCCAAAAGAAGTGCACTTCGAAGATCAGAATCCTATTGAATGTTTAAAGAAAAAGGTTAATTTCACAAAAATTATAGTTAACTAGTGAAAAAACATTTTCTTCCTTAAAATAATATACAGCGTATCCAATATAAATTAGTAGTATCTGAGACAGAGATCAAGAGACAATCCAGTCTTGATGATTCTTTCTTCCAATAAGCACAAATTAAAAAAAAAGTTCAAAAAAGTCTCTACCATGAAATATTTTCTTTCGCTTTACATAAAGCCAAAAGTTTGGTTGTGATATGCACCATGTAATAAATCTGTGAAGAAATGCAATCCCTTTTCAAATGGCAAAAAAAGATTATAAACTGAGAATTTAATACAGGTATACACACTTGAACCAGAAAATGGAGTACAGAAAAACAGATTCATATCTAATTTCTTCTGGAAACGGCTGTGACATACAATAGCCTATTTCTATTCATCCAATAAAAGAGGAAAGCCAAAACAGAATGTGTGCAGATCATTAAATAATCAAATCTGTTATTTTATCTTCTATAAAGGTTAACTATACTTAAAAGGAATTCTCAGTTTTGCTCTAGTTTAAAACAGCCAAAGAAAATGCTTTTCATTAAAACATCCATAAGGTTTCCCCTTCAAAGATTATCACCTACTATTAGTATATTAGTAAATGGTACAACTCAAATTAGTTTCCACTGCAACTGACTTACGACAGAGTCTACAAAAACCACATTGTACATTTATAGCCTCGCCCATAAGGACACTCTTTCAACTGACAGAGCCATCATCACTTGACAAATAACTGAGAAAGTACTGAAGGTTGCTGATCAAGCATCAACAACATTTTCACCAAACTTTCTCTAGCTTTTCAGCTATTCTCAAGCTGAACTTACCATGCCCTTCCATGTGTTCTGCTGCCATTATTTTCCCCAGGGAAAGTTGAAAACAGAAAACATTGACTTTAAATGCAACAATTTCAACAAATTATAGTCACATCAAAAAGTGTTCACAGACTATTGATTACTGCAACTATCTCCGTAGCAATCATAAAATTATACCAGAGCGGAAGCATCTGAGGAAAAGCATTCAGTAAATGGTAGATAGTATCTATTTCAGACCCCCTCATAACAAAAACTAAATGATCAGATGATTTTCTTAATTAGATCCAAAAGCTAGTGAGTGGGAAAATTAGGAATGTACAGTTAACAAGCAGTTGTTAACCAAGGCATCAGGATTACTTGGGGAAGACATGGTGCTTACTTCTGTATTTTTTTTAGGAAAATGCTTTCTTCTTAAAAAATTATTAAATATGGCCTCTTTATTTTTCCCTTTAAGAATGTTTGAAGAAAAAAAGGAAGCATCTTTCTTCCCTACTTCATGCCTCATCTGACTCTGGGATAACTGCCATTACCAGCATGGGGCCGGCCTGTGTCACTTCTCTCCTTCTAAATAGGTATGCACTTATATGTCAAATGCCACAGCTTTGATACTCATACTTTCTTATATAGAAATAGTATTACACAGAGTATTATCTCACTTTTTACCTTAGGATCATCGACATCCTTCCAAAACATCTACATCTCTCATTTCTTTTAAAGCCACACTGTATTCTATTATATAAATGCATAATTTATTAATACAGTCTCCACTTGATTGGTTCAATATTGCCACAAATTTTTACTACTACAAAAAAAAAACTCTTCCATAAACATCTTTAAAAAATATTTTTTAATAACTGTACAAACAAATATTTTTATTAGACAAGTGTTTGGAAACATAAGTGCTGAGTTAATGAAAGCTATGCATATACTTCAAATTCCAATCAATATATAATGTATATTGGTACAAAAAGGTCGTATCAGTAAAAAACTCTGAGAGTAACAGTTTATTTTCTACTCTACCCAGTCAAAAATAAATTTTAAGATTTTTGACCTTTTTCATAAAAGAAAAATAATAATTAGTTCCTCAAATAGACTTCTTTAATAGTAAGGCTGTTCATCTAACATATGTTTAAGGGTCTTTGTACTTTTTCTGCAAACTGCCTGTTATGACCATGTGTGAATGGGTTTTTGTGATTATCTAGTTTGTAAGAACCCTTTGTACACTTAATCAATATTAAGCCTTTGTCATACATTTGCAAATATTATTTCCCAGTTTTACTATAAAAGAGTCTATTCTTTAGTAGTCAAACATACTATCTTCACTTTTATGGCTTCAAAATACTGCATCAAACTAAGAAAGAATGTTATCATTCCTAAATTTAAAAAATGCTCTTCCATATTCTCTTCTCTAGGTGTGCATCTGTATATTCGGTTCCGCAGTCATGTCCGCCTCTTTGTGACCCTACGGACTGCAGCCAGCCAGGTCCACTGTTCACGGAATCTTCCAGGCAAAGAATGGCTGCCATGTCCTACTCCAGGGATCCTCCTGACCCAGGGAACACACGCTCGTCTCTCGCGTCTCCTGCAGTGGCAGGCAGATTCTTTACCACTGTGCCACCTGCGAAGCTCCGTGTTTTCTTCAAGGTTGTTTTGTTTTTTCATATTTTAATCAAGCTATAATTATATTATGCAGTGAATAAAACAGGAATCAGCTAATCAGGTGTCACAATATCATTCAGTGAATAATCTAACGTTTCCCACTAATATGACACAATGACAGCCAATAATATGTAGCATTTAAATTCTCATTCTACTCTATTACTTTATCGTTAATGTCTAGAACAGGTAGATACCCTCTAATTCTATTTTGGAATTTAGGTTTCTCAATGGAGTCAGTTTAAGTCCGATAAATTTCTCAAGTTTATTCCCAGCAATGCACACACATCCACACACACACACACATACATACATGCACACACAGAGCATAAAAACATCTTAATTCTCTACAAAGCTTCATTATCCTGCAAAACTTGGTGGGTAGCAGTCCTGGACATTCTGATTAAAATAAGGAATATACACTAGATAATTGTGGTGGTGTGTAATGATTCTATTAAGATTGTACATCAACTGAGAACCAGGACAGTAAACCCTCAGCAATCTCCACTTTAACTGGATTGACCAATTCAAGAAAGACCTGCGAAGTCCACAGCATATATTAACTTAGCTGAAGCAAAATGTGCCTCCTGCGTTCAGTAAAGCTGCTGAGAGTTGATCTGCAGGGCTAAACACTGCACTTATATCTCACTGCAGCTTTGTTCTTTGCTTAGTTCCTGTCTTACAGAGACACCTAAAGTAGGAAAACATTGCTTTGAAGCCAAAAAATGGCCCAGAAAAGAATGCTAACTATCATCAGTGTTGATGGAAGAAAAATGGCAGAATGTCACAGAGGGATAGTTTTATCCAGAAAGCAGAGGCTTTGAATGTTTGAAGTATACAATTTTACTTCAGAGGCAGTTCACAACCATGCTATGACAAGGCCATCATGCATGCTCTCTGAGGAGCTGAGAAAAGAAAAAACCCATGGTGCCACTTCAGCAAGAACTCCAGTCTGTGAACTTTGCCCACAACCAGATATAAAATCATTTGGGGTAGAGGTTTCAGTAAAAACTGCCATAAAAATGCAGTTGATAAAGACAACAAACTTCACTGAATCAGATCTCAAGGATGGCATGGCACTAAGATTTTTTTCCTTTGCCTAATTGTGAAATTAATAGGAAAGGTGCTAACAGCTGATCAACTTAGCAGAGGAACAGAACAGTTCCTCTCCCAAGCTGGAGAAACTTATTAAAAAACTGCTGCTATTACTATACCTCTGATAAGCTGATTTATTTGCATTTAAATGGGAGTAACACACAAAAAGCAATATACGACCAGAATAAATGTTCAACACAGAAACAAGTAGAGGGAAAGCATCATGCTTTAAAGCACCAAATTTAGACATACTACCTATGTGCTGATAAATGTGACATGTTTTATCATTAAGCCGCATTTGCTCTGCCATGCTGAAAATCCCAGAGCACGACCCGAGAATAAGATCCACTTGCCCACAGACTTACAGTGCAAACAACAAACTCAAAGCTCAACTCTTTTCATCCAGGCCTCACAGCTGTCAAGTGCTATAACGGTATTAACAAAAAACTAGGAAAAACAATTCCTGAGTGTCAAGACTATGTGACTCAGTTCTCTATCCTCAGGATAAATGCACTTCTCATTTTATACAGCTTTTCCAGTAAACAAAAGTACAATAAATATAAATTATTAGCTAAAATTTAATAATCTTAGACACATTATGCCTAGCAGTCTCTACTCTCAAGTTACTTCAAAGAAATACCTGAAAAGCACAGTAGAAAAGGCCACTAAAAATCACAGCTTCCAGGGAAATACACACATTCACCCCCATCTTTCACCCCAAAGCAGTAAAAGACAATGATAAATTTTCTAGAATTTCATGACAAAATAAATTATCCAGGTTTGAAAAAGGGTTAAAAAAAAAAAAGAGTTGGAAAGAAAAAACAGTGAAAGAAAATAGTGTTACAATGAGGCACAAGAATCTGCTCTAATAAAAGAAATTTTATTTCAAGCTTCTAAACCATAAACTCCTTTTACAGTGACTGATAATTCCTAGGCTGAAAAACATGGCTAACATATTCAAACCTAAGTTAAGATTATTTATTAATAGACAGAAGATCAACACACTCAAGAACCTATACTCAGCTCTACCAAACAGTTTAATGTCTGACAACTGTTCGTATTGGTCAGTGTCCACACAGTATCAATTATAAAATATTTTTAATATCATCCCTTAGCCTACTTAGTTGTATCCTAAAGAAACTTTTTAGAATAATTAGTGGTTCAGTTTAACAAACATCTGTAAATCATATACCATGTTTCAAACCCAGTGTTAGGCACTAGGGAAAAATAACTTTAAAAGCAACAGTTTCCTATCCTCAAGAAGCTAACAACTTATAAATTTTCAATATATGACATGGCGGTCTCACAGCATATAAGAGGGCATGACAAACACACTGAAGACAACCTGGGTGCTATCTGAAGGATCTGACTGATATCGAACCACTGAACTGAGGGAAGAAAAGATGAAATGGG
The DNA here is from genome assembly GCF_014754425.2 of Oryx dammah. NCBI lineage: Eukaryota > Metazoa > Chordata > Mammalia > Artiodactyla > Bovidae > Oryx > Oryx dammah. The sequence continues at coordinate 36,401,366 of NW_024070206.1, forward strand.
ACGAAGTCCAGGAGAAGAACATTAAGGACACGAACCAGGATAGTAATAGGAGGGATTTTAAAAAGAGAACGATTAAGTGAAATATTTGAAGTTATAAAAAGAACACATATTTAAGAAGTTAAAACATCTTCTGTGTCACTAACAGTATAGAAGACTACAGGAGCATCTCAAATAGTTTCTGCCTTGAGCAAATTAGGAGCTGCTTGGCTATAATTTAAAATCATGATCTACAAACTATTAAGTTTAGTTATTGACATGTGGACTCAAAGGTGCATTGGAAACACTTGAGTAGGGGAGTCTAAAAGACAGTTGGTCATTCAAATCTAAAGCTCCAGGCCATTCAAATCTAAAGCTCCAGGGCTGGAGAGATTTGAGAGTGAAAATCATAACTGTAAATAGATTACACAAAAGTAAAAAGGTACAATGGTCCAAGGGTTAAAACCCTAGGTTAAGTTAATATTTAAGGGGCAAACAAAGGTGTTTTTTTTTTCTCTGTTCTTGAGCACTCATCTAAAAAAACATGTCTTTAATCATATTACTGCCATTCTTTACAAGCCTATAGTCAATGCAATTTAATATTGTTGGAAACCTGAAATAGCAGCTATGAGCAGGTTTTTCCTCCTTTTGAAATATTCATAATATAGAATTTTAAAAATGTTTAGGATGATTTAATAAGCTCATATGAATAAAAACAAAATTAAAACTTCCTCAATATTTTTAAGTATTGATTTTACATCAGGAATGATGTATATGCATGTTGCTTTAAATACTGTTATCCATAAGTCAAAACCTAATTCACAGAAGATGGAACCTAATTCACAGTGGATGGTTGTGGTTAATAATCATGTAGACTTAAAATGTGTAAATAAAATAAATCCTGTTTACAAAACATTGCATTTAAAATTAGTTCTACAAATTACTAAAGTAGCCAGGTTATAAATTCCAAAAAAGAGATCCCCCTGTAATTTTGTTCTGCATAACCTTCTCAAGAAGAAAGAAAATACTTTTTAAAAAATATGAAACAATACTAATTAAAACAAGTACTACACAGTTTTAGTACCTCACTGGTCAACCGTATTAGGAGAGCTGCAGCCTCTGAATATTTGCCTTGGCTTTTTAAGATTTCAGCACTAAGCAATACACATCTTTCAGCCAATACCATATTCCTAAAGAAAAAAAGTCAAGAAAAATATAATTAGCACTACAATGATATTTTAGTACATCACATTAACTGTGAGTTCAACAAAAATTTCCAATTCTAAAAGAAATTCATATCCTTCCTTTCCACTTACCAAAACCGGTTAAATAAAACAACTTCAAAGAATTCTCTTAATTCATCAAGACTTTGTATCATTGTATAATTTTGCAGTAAGAATACAATATAAGGAGACTTCCCTGGTGGTCTAGTGGCTAAGATACTGCACTCCCAATGTAGGGGGCCCAGGTATAATCCTTGGTCAGGGAACTAGACCTCACATGTCTCAACTAAAGATGCCATGTGCCACAACCAAAACCTGGCACAGTCAAATAAATAAATGTTTAAAGAAAAAAGAACACAATACAAAGTCACATTTCCTATATGAAAAATGCTAGAACATAACCAGAACCAGCAGTTAGTAAACAAAACCTGCTTTCAGACATAAAGGAAGGTACACATTTCACCCAGATTTCTTTTCTTTCCTTACTGTAAACTCTGGTTATGTGTATTTCATTTTACTGATTACTTTTAGGAATAATGAAACATTTTCTCTGGGATGTTTCACCTGGAGATATCGAGGAGCTAGTGCTGTCTAGCTGTTCCTGACCAAAATCTTTTTGAAAATATGAAATCAGCTGATTTTTCTCATGGACTTCTACCATCAAAAATCTAGAACTGGAATATTTATTCTTGAATAAAAATAAATGAAAACTGAGAAATTTCAAGATGGAATCCTTTTGTTCAGAAATACAGTTGACCCTAGAACAAGTTGGGGGGTAGGGCTGCTGACTGCCCAGTGTAGTCAAACATACATCCATGGATTCAACCAACCTAGGATTGTGTAGTACTACTGTAGTACATATTTTGTGAAAAAATACACGTGTAAGTTGGACCCACAGAGTTCAAACCCATTTTGATCAAGGGTCAACTGAAGCAGCAAAGTTCTTCTCATTTTACATTCTAATCCTTAATGAAAATACCACTTGACCTTAAAATTACAACCAAAGATCACTAACTTGAAGGCCATTCTGAACAGTTATACTTTTAAAAAACAATTACTGTAGTGATCTGCCATAAACTTTCTACAAACCGTGATATTTCTTAGTGGGCTGGTATTTATGACTATCTGAGAATGTTTTGGACTTCCCAGGTGGCTCAGTGGTAAAGAATCCGCCCGCCAATACAGAAGACATAGGAGGCACGGGCTCAATCCCTGGGCTGGGAGGATCCCCGGAGGAAAAAAGGCACCCCACTCCAGTATTCTCGCCTGGGAAATCCCACGGACAGAGGTGCCTGGCAGGCTACAGTCCACGGGGTCACAGAGAGTCAGACATAACTTAGCAACTAAACAACAACTTGCATATACTACAACATGCTCAAAACGCTCAGTTCTTAAAGAATCGTTAGTGAACTTTGTAAATCTAACGCAACTTTTATTTTTGTCTTCACATATTCCCCCATATGATCAGTTATGAAGTCACAAGGCTACCACAAGTCTAGGGCTTTATTGTTTCTTTAAGCAACATTTTAAACTCAGTGTGTCAGGCAGTGGAAGTGCTACAGATGCAAGCGTTTCTAAAACACAATCCCTATCTAAAAGCAGAAATTGACATAAAACAGATAATGAATAGAGTACAACTAATTTTCATTATGATATGAGAGATAAAGGAGGGAAGGGAAAGCTTCATAAATTTATCCAGATAAATAGGACTGCATCAGTTAAAAAGTGGGGTGTGGTATTCTAAGGGCACTGGTAAAGTATACTGTATTTCCTGTATTTTAAGAAAATTTATATTTTAATATTTCTCAGATCGGGGAGATTCTTAAAATTGCTAGTATAACTAATGTAGTGTTTCTAATTTATCCCCAAATATCTATTACATTTATGATAAACCTTACCAATCATGGTAACTTAGGAGGAGGATTATATGGTAAATGCATGACAGTTAAGAGTGTATTTAGAAAAAGCATACAATCTGTTGTGAACAGGAGGACAAAACCAGATTGTCATATAGCTATCTGGGTCAATGGATATTTTCACTTTTGTCTTTCATTATTCTACATGAATCTCCCTAAAAGCTCTGGGCTTCATGAAGACAAAGGAAATCGTCCCAGAGAAAAGACTTTATGGGACTTTATGAGAACTCTAGCCCTTTGTGGAGGAAGGACTTTAAAGGAATTTAAAGGACTTCAGGCTTCCTTACTGCCTCCCTCTCATAGTTCTTCTACCTTCTGAAACTCTTTTTCAGAATTCTTCAAAGGTTCCTCTTTGAAAGAAGACTGTTTCTTCTGCCAGAAACTTCCAATATATTCTCAAACAATTATAAAAAGGTCAGGATTTGACACTGGCTCAACCATTTATTAACTGCATGCCCTTCAGTTCAGTTGCTCAGTCATTTTCGACTCTTTGTGACCCCACAGACTGCAGCATGCCAGGCATCCCTGTCCATCACCAACTCCCAGAGCTTATTCAAACTTATGTTCACTGAGTCAATGATGCCATCCAACCATCTCATCCTCTGTCATCCCCTTCTCCTCCCGCCTTCAATCTTTCCCAGCATCAGGGTCTTTTCAAATGAGTCAATTCTTCGCATCAGGTGGCCAAAGTATTGGAGTTTCAGCTTCAACATCAGTCCTTCCATTGAATATTCAGGACTCATTTCCTTTAGAATGGACTGGTTGGATCTCCTTGCAGTCCAAAAGACTCTCAAGAGTCTTCTCCAACATCACAGTTTAAAAGCATCAATTCTTCAGAGCTCAGCTTTCTTTATAGTTCAACTCTTCACATCCATACATGCTGCTGCTGCTGCTAAGTCACTTCAGTCATGTCTGACTCTCTGCAACCCCATAGACGGCAGCCCACCAGGCTCCCAGACCCTGGGATTCTCCAGGCAAGAACACTGGAGTGGGTTGCCATTTCCTTCTCCAATGCATGAAAGTGAAAGTAAAGTTGCTCAGTTGTGTCTGACTCTTAGCGACCCCATGGACTGCAGCCTACCAGGCTCCTCTGTCCATGGGATTTTCCAGGCAAGAGTACTGGAGTGGGGTGCCATTGCCTTCTCCACATCCATACATGACTATTGGAAAAACCACAGCCTTGACTCGACGGACTTTTGTTGGCAAAGTAATGTCTGCTTTTTAATATGCTGTCTAGGTTGCTCATTAGTTTTATTCCAAGGAGCAAGTGTCTTTTAATTTCACAGCTGCAGTCACCATCTGCAGTGATTTTGGAGCCCCTCAAAATAAAGACTTATTGTTTCCACTGTTTCCCCATCTATTTCCCATGAAGTGATGGGACCAGATGCCATGATCTTAGTTTTCTGAATGTTGAGCTCTAAGCCAACTTTTTCACTCTCCTCTTTTACTTTCATCAAAAGGCTCTTAAGTTCTTCTTCCCTTTCTGCCATAAGGGTGGTGTCAATTGCATATCTGAGGTTATTGATATTTCTCCCGGCAATCTTGATTCCAGCCTACACTTCATCAAGCCCAGCGTTTCTCATGATGTACTCTGCATATAAGTTAAATAAGCAAGGTGACAATAAACAGCCTTGATGTACTCCTTTCCCAATTTGGAATCAGTCTGTTGTTCCATGTCCAGTTCTAACTGCTGCTTCCTGACCTGCATACAGATTTCTCAAGAGGCAGGTCAGGTGGTCTGGTATTCCCATTTTTGAAGAATTTTCCACAGTTTGTGGTGATCCACGCAGTCAAAGGCTTTGACATAGTTGATAAAGCAGATGTTTTTCTGAAACTCTCTTGCTTTTTCAATAATCCAATGGATGTTGGCAATTTGATCTCTGGTTCCTCTGTCTTTTCTAAAACCAGCTTGAACATCTGCAAGTTCATGGTTCACATACTGTTGAAGCCTGGCCTGGAGAATTTTGAGCAGTATTTTACTAGCGTGTGAGATGAGTGCAATTGTGCAGTACTTTGAGCATTCTTTGGGATTGGAATGAAAAGTGATCTTTTCTAGTCCTGTGGCCACTGCTGAGTTTTCCAAATTTGCTGGCATACTGAGTGCAGCAGTTTCACAGCATCATCTTTTAGGATTTGAAATAACTCAACTGGAATATCATCACCTCCACTAGCTTTGTTCATAGTGATGCTTCCTAAGGCCCACTTGACTTCACATTCCAGGATGTCTGGCTCTAGGTGAGTGACCATACCTTCATGATTATCTGGGTCATGAAGATCTTTTTTATATAGTTCGTCTGTGTATTCTTGCCACCTCTTTTTAATATCTCCTGCTTCTCTTAGGTGCATACCATTTCTGTCCTTTATTGAGCCTATCTTTGCATGAAATGTTCCCTTGGTATCTCTAATTTTCTTGAAGAGATCTCTAGTCTTTCCCATTCTGTTCTTTTCCTCTATTTCTTTGCATTGATCACTGAGGAAGGCTTTCTTATCTCTCCTTGCTATTCTTTGGAACTCTGCATTCAAGTGGGTATATCTTTCCTTTTCTCCTTTGCTTCTCGCTTCTCTTCTTTTCACAGCTATTTTTAAGGCCTCATCAGACAAGCATTTGGCTTTTTTGCATTTCTTTTTCTTGGAGATGGTCTTGATCCCTGTCTGCTGCACAATGTCACAAACCTCCATCCATAGTTCCTCAGGCACTCTGTCTATCAGATCTAATCCTTTGAATCTATTTCTCATTTCCACTGTATAATCATAAGGGATTTGATTTAGGTCATATCCAAATAGTCTAGTGGTTCTCCCTACTTCAATTTAACTCTGAATTTGGCTATAAGGAATTCATGATATGAGCCATAGTCAGCTCCTGGTCTTGTTTGTGCTAACTGTCCAGAGCGTCTCCATCTTTGGCTGCAAAGAATATAATCAATCTGATTTCGGTGTTGACCATCTGGTGATGTCCATGTGTAGCATCTTCTCTTGTGTTGTTGGAAGAGGGTGTTTGCTATGACCAGTGCGTTCTCTTGGCAGAACTCTATTAGCCTTTGCCTTGCTTCATTCTGTACTCCAAGGCCAAATTTGCCTGTTACTCCAGGTGTTTCTTAACTTCCTACTTTTGCATTCCAGTCCCCTATAATGAAAAGGACATCTTTTTTGGGTGTTAGTTCTAGAAGGTCTTGTAGATCTTCATAGAACCGTTCAACTTCAGCTTCTTCAGAGTTACTGGTTGGGGCATAGACTTGGATTACTGTGATATTGAATGGTTTGCCTTAGAAACAAACAGAGATCATTCTGTCGTTTTTGAAATTGCATCCAAATATTGCATTTCAGAGTCTTTTGCTGACTATGCAGTTTACTCCATTTCTTCTAAGGGATTCTTGCCCACAGTAGTAGATAAAATGGTCATCTGAGTTAAATTCACCCATTCCAGCAAGTTAAACTCTTTTGTTTCAATCTCCTTGCCTGTAGAATGCAGTAATAACAGTATCCACTGTTTTATACGTTTGTTGTAAAGATTAAATGAGCATATAAATTACTTTGGCACAGTGGTAAACGCTGAGTGCTAAATCAGTGTTAATCTTTATTACTAGTGCTGTATTCTAAACACATTATTATGACTACTACTACTACTTCAACACTATAGCAGACAAAGCTGCCTTCGTGTCCCCATCTTTTAATTTTTCCATTCTACATAGAAAAGGCTAGTATTAATCTTTCTGAAAAATAACCATGTCAAAGCTCTACTCAAATATTCAGTAACTCCCCATTTATTAAACACAAATCTTAACCACAGCTTAAAAATAGTAATAAATGAGAGTTAATGTTCTCCCACACTGATTTCTCTCAAAACACCTTTCCATATACACAAAACCCTCTAATCTAGCCCAGGCTCTCTTCCTTTTCTCCAGTAATGTTACATCCAAACTACTGTTCCTGCCAACCAAAATTCCTGAAATATCTTTATGGTTCTCAAATCTCAACCACCTTTCTTTAAAGGTCTATTCCTCAAACATACCATGAAACCCTTTCTGGACCAAATTTCATAGTCTCCTTTACAGGTAGAGAGTTCTAACTTTCATGGAGTTTCAACAGAACTCACTACATGTACAAAACGTTTCTCATTTTCCTCCTGAGGCCATTATCTACCTCTCTGTATCTGCCCATTTAACAAAGAAAAGTTCAAACTAGCTAATTCCTGGTTTAATAGTAGTTAAAGTTAAAAATGTTCTCAAAACACAAATCGCCCTCAATGAAACAAGTAAGTTCAACATTACATTTAACTAATTCCTAACTATAAATCCTTCCAGGAAAGGAAAATGTAGTAAAACGCTAGTTTTAAATGATCACCTCATCTATATATTAACTTGATTTGGGAGCTTAAGATTAAAACATAAAAAAACAAAGAACCACTTATATTTAATTACAATATAAATGTCAAGTTTATCTCTAAAGGGATAGAACATAAATATTCTAGTCACCTACTTGCAGATATCCCTGTATGTCTGAATTGCTGTATCCATATAATGTGCAGGATATGGCCTGGGTGCTCCTGGCTGAAGAAAAGCTGACACAGCTGCCATTTCCTAGAGGAAAAGACATCACAGTATTTCACAATGAGAAAATTCTTGCCATCAGTTTAGCATTAAGAGTCTAAAACTTGGAATGCAGTTCACTGAGTTTTTTTATGTAGCCACATATATAAATTTGATAGCCTAATGCAGACTTGGAAATAATTACATTTATATGCTTTCAGTTTTAAAGTTCTCCAATCACATTCCAAAGTCTGTCACTATTTAAATGAGTGTTTTTCAAGAAGGCCTAGTAAACACTTTTGGTCATGGTCTGTAACTATCAAGTAAGATTTCTGCTGCCACCTCCTCATGACTGCCTGTTCCTTAGAGACTAGAGAACGGATCAATGATAGAACCATAGAGAGAGAAACAGACTGCATCTATTTCCAATTTACTGGCTTCGATATTTGAAAACAGAGCTCATAACAACTTGTACTATATACCTTTCACCTCTTACAAACTCTAGGGTTCATATTCTATATCAGAAGGCACAAAAACCATTTCTGAAACCGATCTGTCAACTTTTTAGAACTCCTTACTTCAAACACCCATTCCATTGTTAATAATTCAAATAATATACAATGGTGCTAAAAGATTTAAAAATGAAGCTGAGGGGCTTCCCTGGCAGTCCAGTGGTTAAGATTCTGTGCTCCCAGTGCAGGAGGCACGGGTTCCATCCCTAGTGGGGAACTGGGACCCTGCATGCCTCACTGTGCAGCCAAAAAAGAGAAAAGAAATGAAAATAAAAATGAAGGTTTTGGACTCTTAGTAAAATACTATATTACATTCATACTTGTAGTCTCATATAGACCAACTTTTAATAAAAATTTAACTAGAAATAAATGAAACTTCCATAAATCGGGGGGAAATTTGCTAATGTCAACCTACTTTTAGGATGAATAAACACTTTTCTGCAACAGCTTTTAAAATAGAGGAAAAAACACAAAAATAATTTATGTAAAAAATGGGATATGATTAAAGCCTTTAACCTGACAGACTGTTTAAGTTCCATGACAGTATGAACCCTACCTGTTTCAGAATATCTGTATCCTCAGCATCCAGTGCAAAAATTTATTGAAGAAATTGAATGACAATATGTGATCTCCATGTGACAAAATTTTCTATGGCTCTGAAACATCATGTTTTCTTAACTAGCTTATATTTTAACTAATAAATATAATGAATACACATAGGGTTCTATATTACACAAAAAAAACTAAAATACATTACATATATAGCTTGAAAGTGGAAATGTTAAGTCACTCAGTCATGCCTGACTTTTTGAGATACCATGAACTGTAGCCCACCAGACTTCTCTGTTCATGGAATTCTTGAGGCAAGAATACTGGAATGGGTAGCCATTCCCTTCTCTAGGGATCTTCCCAACCTTGAACCCAGGTCTCCTGCACTGCAGGCAGATTCTTAACCATCTGAGCCACCAGGGAAGCCCCATATATATTGTATAATACTATATAAAAATACATTATATTTGCTACATATGCACTATATATACTACATACATACACACACATACACATCAATAAAAGTGTACTAAGGAAAAAATCCTGTAAGAAAAATAGGCTTCGAATTCTAAGTTACTTTCTAATTTAATTCTACAAGAAATCACTAATCAATATACATACAAGCTAACCATTTCTAAGGATACAATGAGAACATTCAGAATGATCACCCCAAGAAACTGCATGATCTTCAATAACCAACCGTTAAATCATTTCTTACAGTTTACAGTAATGGGTTAACACATTTTACAAAGACTTTAGTCAAGAACTGGAGTGACCTACTTAACCTTCAGCTGTTATGACAAATTAAACTACAAAATAAACTGTATTTCTCCAAAAAATTTTTTTTGGTTTTCTGTGATGTACCTTTTAACTTTATAGTTAAAAATAATTAAGTATCTTAATTTTCATCAAAAAAGGCAGGCAGTATAGTTTGTGATCAATTATCTATGTGAATGGTAAATAGGAAGGTGGTATCAGTACAAACAGAATTTTTATTCATTCAAAAATAGTTTTTCTTAGGCAAGGGGATCAAAAATAGCAAATATAGAACTATAACCTTCAGCAAGAAAGGAAAAAGCTCTGAACTTAGCTGTTGCCCAAGCAGGAGCTTTTGTAATCTGTGCTTTAAGAAAATAAAAAATGAATGCCTACTCCTTGTATGTGTGTGTGACTGGGGAGCAGGGGGCGTCTCTCTAGAGATGTATACTCCCAGCCTTGCACAGCTCTTGGTCAAGGCAGGCTGCACTTCTTTCCATGCTTACATTCACGACAATTCCACTGGTTACGAGTTCTTTTCCCCACTCCAGGGTTCACAAACTGGTTTTGTGTACTTTTTTTATTTCTTGGGGTAACTTCCACCATGCTAAGCTGCCTCACACAACATCTTATGCTCTGGTTACAAAGATACATAGCTTTTATGAGGACTCTACCAGACCAATTTTTCTCTAAGGCTTATGATTTTTAGGGTAATTATAGACTACAATGATTTTTAGGTGTGCATATGTTACAGTAGCTAATCCTTTACTTTCCAGTGTTCAATTATTTTTCCTTCATATGCCTCTACTAATATGCTCAATATGCCACTAATTTGCCTCCATCTAAATGGTTTAAATGCAGTATTAATCAGATTGTGGACAGAAATGAAAAAGCTTAAATACCATAAAATCATACAAATTTTGTGCCATAAGATTTTTCCAAACTTTCAATTTGCAGATACATTATGCACAATTTTGAAATTATGAACTTATGTTATAAAGTATTGATGAAATAACATTTTAACTGTTTGTGATTTTCTATTAGCTTATGTTAGTTAACCACAGACCAGAGGCTGTCTAGCTAAGGACAATCCATATACTTTTTCAAATACTTTTATTCATCAACATTTTCAGTTCTTAAAGGTTTTTTAAAAGTTAAATGACTTTTTGCTATTTTAGCTTTACTTTTTAAAATTACTATCTTATTTTTAAAGATACAGTATTAAAATAAATGCAAAATAGATGGCAGTTATTAAACAGGTTATCTACATGGTAATTATCAATGAAGTAGAGTTCTTATGTATTTCTGTTCTTCACACTGTTGTTTATAGCTTACATGTTTTCAAGAAGACTACACAGGCACACAGAGTGGGGAAGGGAGCATATGACCTGTGCTCTTTGCCTCCGCCACCAATGCCGCCACCTCCTTCTGCCACTCGCTCATATGCCCCTTTGGTGCGGACCTGGCACCGCTTTTTTGAAGCAACAGCTGAGGAGACTCCTGCACATGCCAAGGCCAATGAAAAGCCCAAGGGAGAAGTCAAGACTGAGAATGATGATCCTAGTCATTTGAAGAGGGCAGGACAGAAGGGCTCTGTGGCGCAGTTTAAGATCAAGAGGCACACACCACTTAGTAAACTAATGGAAGCCTACTGTGAACAACAGGCTTTGTCAAGGAGGCAGACCAGATTCCCATTTGTCTGGATGCCAATCAATGAAACAGACACACCTGCACAGTTGGAAATGGAGGCTGAAGATACAACTGATGTGTTCCAGTGGCAGACAAGAGGTTTCTACTAAAAAGGGAACCTGCTACTTAACTCCAGAATTCTGTTCCTCCAGACCAAGAAGACATTCTCAGTTAGAACGCTGTAATTTGGTGCCACCACATCCTGACTACTACCGTACAGTTTCTCTGTTCTTTCCTTTTCCCCTTTCCCATTCTTTAACTGAACATAAAGTAACTCGTGTCTGTGCACAAGCACATTGCATTTTTTTTTAAACCAAATGGCCAACGGTATGCTTTGTTCAACATCGAATGGAGATGAGCTGGGGAAAAATACTAGTTCTCTGAAAATATCCCTTTCCCTTTTCTCCATTAGTGGCATGCTCTTTCAGCTCATATTTTTATATTCCAGCAACTCACTTTGTTCTAATAAAAAAAGAACATAAAAATCCTTGCATACCTTATCCAATTGGAAAATTTTAATGTTATTCATTTATCATTTAAAACCAAGAACAATTTTATAACTTTTCTGTATGTGGCTGTTACATGCAGGGCAATCTGTCCTCGTGTGGGATAAATTACCCTAAAAGAAATGAATCCTAGTTTCCCTTTAAGTCATGTGTCCTGTTGTTTAAATAGACTATGTAGAAAGTAACCATGCTAGTTTATTCTTTTCTAAGCACAGAAGGTAGATTACAAACATATTTATGACAACTTTTCAAATACAGTAAAAGTTTATAAGACAACACAGAAAATACTTTCTGAAACACCTAGGTTTTATATCAATTACAAAACTAACATTGCCAGTGCCTACTGACAGCCTAAATATAAGGTAGTGTGCCAGGCACTTTACAAACCTTGTACCTCGTCTAACCATATTTAGGATTCACATTCCACAGATGAGAAAACTAAGGCTTAGAGATGTTCAGTAACTTGCCTAAGATGAAAGTTTGTCACACAACAAAATATAAGTTCTTAACCAATAAATGGTCTTAGATCAGCAAAAAACATTTCAAACAATTTAAAAACATTTTTCAAAACATAAAAAAGAATCCTCTAAAAAAGAGAAGTTCTTATAACTGGGAATACAGTACAAACTATAATTCAAATTAAATAGAAAGTATTAATCAAATCTAAGAAACCCTCATGTATGACCATATTTGAAGATACTAATTTAATAGAAATCCATCAAGTTATCATCAATTAATTCAAAATCTATAAAGCATTATGTGCTCCCTGAGTACAACTTTATCCCTAGGGAAAATTCTGCTTGCCATTTCCTAAAGAAAAATTTCTAAGTCATTCATGGTAGCAGAAACAAGAAATTATAGTACTACAGAATACCAACCAAGGCACCAGCTGCATAAAGCATTGCTTGATCATTAAGAAAATCTTTCTTTGCAGTATGATAGCAACTGTACGCCAAATCATAGTGCTGCACCAAAAAGCACAGATCAGCCATTTTCCTGATCTGAAGCTCTGGCGCTTCTGGTGGATACCTGCAGATACAAAATAAAAAATGGAATTCAGAATCTATGACCGCTAAGCCATTAAATATTACAAAATGTCTAAAAAGATGCCCAACTGTCCAAAACACATGAAAACCTGATCCTGTCTTATAAAACTTCTACCTCCAAGGAGGCTGAATTTCTCAAAGATATCTGGAAACAGATTGTTACATCTGTATCTATAAAATTTATGTCCCTATATTGAGAACTTCTCAGCAGAAGGCAAGCACTTTCCCCATGGTCAAATTAGGAAGCAAATGATCAATTCCAGGTGACTCACCTTTATGTAGTCAAAAAAAAAATCTAAAATGAATTTTATTTTCCTTTAAAACAAGATTTTAGAGAAAATTTCTAAATACATGCATGCTATGTCTTAGAATTACTAGACCTCAGTACTTTAATAGAGAAGAGTTATCAATGAATACCTAATCCAACTCTTATCTTTTTAAGGAAAACAGAACCAATAATGTGACCTCCCTGTGATCTTATTCATTTTTAGATATCAAATTACTTATAGGCTTTTTAAAATTTAATACAACTTATTTATGGTCTTATTCTTATCTACTGGAGTTTTGACCAAACTGAAACTAAGAAACTAGAGATACAGTCATTTTTTGCAGAACATCATTAGTTAAACATTAATCAGAGTTAAATACAGGAAAACTAAAAACAGTAATATTTTACTCACAGCAATCCAGATGTATTTTTTAGCTCATTAACACTCTTTTCTGGAACTTTACTGCCACTAAACCATTTTTTAGTTGCAGAAAATAGAGATCGACTCAAACCTTTTCTTGATATTAGCTAAGAAAACAAATGAAATATGTTGACAAACATGAGTTTAGTTTTCTTTATTTACATAGAAAAGAAAAAAATTCTAAATAACTAAAAAGTTTGAAGAGTAAGCAAATGTGCACTTTAATAACAATGATTTAAAGAAAATTATCCAAAATCCCTAGTAAAAATAAATAAGCCTCTTCTAGGATTTACTAGAATTTCATCACTGATAATAAGTTAATAAATACTAATACTGGTCTATTTTAAAAATAAAAACATAAACTCTTTAACTTATACTACTATATTCCCAAGTTTACTATTTCCTGAAATTTTACAAAATACTAATGCAAATAATTAAATCTTACCTGATCATTTAATTGCCGAATCGTTTTCTCTATATGTGGCAAAAGGCCCCGAAATGTGAACTCTTGTATAAACTGTCGAATTCTATCATGATCAGTAAGGGTTAAACATGCACCATGAATAATTCCAGCATTTGCTTTCTTTGTTTCGTGTAATGATGAGGTGGATTTTACATGATCTGGGCCATCAATGCTATTAGAAGAGTCACTGGAGGGGTCCAATTGAAGTGGGTGAGCTCTAAAGTTATTTGGTAAGCCATCTACTGAAAAACAAATCTTTCTTTTACTCAGAAAGCAACAGAAAATTGAGGCATTACTACTATACTGCTAAAGAAAAGAAACAGTATTGGAACCCTTTCTCTTACTGTATGTCTTAGAAGTCTAAGACAACAGCATTCAAATCTCCCCCTAAAATCAGTACTTGGGTTAATATGTATTACATATAATAGAAAATTTTTAATTCATGTAAATAAATGAAGAAAAATAGTGTTAAATACAAAAATTATTTTTAAATAGCACAACTAACCAATCAGAAAAATTATAGCAAAAAAATTTAAAGCTATCACTATCCAAATTGTAATTTAAAATACAAAAATAAAACTCTCAAAATCACGTGAACAGGGGAATAATTAATGCTACATATCATACTGTCCCTTGCTCTCTACCAAAAAAATTTTTATTAAGTTTGACTTATTACTCTTATAAAACAAATTTTTAAATATCAAAAAACATCAAACTCAAATAACTCAATAAAATCTTCAAGGAAAAGCTAATCTGACCATTATCTCTTTTCACTATGAAAATTTCCCCCATCTTTTACATATAAAGATTAGCATGCTTTAACAAGAGTGCTGATTTCAATCAAAAGACCCAAACTTAAGAGAAAGTATATCAAGACCTTTGACTTCGTTATCTAATCCATCCAATGAAAGCAAGTTACTATCAGAATTCTTATTGGAAGTTATAGTACAAGGGCCATCTTCATATGATTCCTATCAAAATAAAATATAAAAAATATTAATAGTTATACTTAATCATATTTAAGATATCACCAAATTTATCAACTATAGTAAACCTCATTCTTTTTTGCTACAGCAAAAAATGTCTAATTCTCCAAATTTTTAACTTCTTCCATGTATCATATTCTATCACTTAAATCCACACCTACTATATCCTTATATTGTTTCACATGCACACTACCCTAATTCTTCTGAGTTCAAGTTACTTCTATCTCAGTTTATCTGTTTACAGTGATATGCACATGCCTATATGAATCCCTGTATATGCAACTATGTAAGGAATAATGGCAAGACAGATGGACTACTGGAGGGGTTTAAAAAAGGATGGTATGGAATCCCCTGGCTCATGGAGTGCCTTCTGAATACACAGAAGTTTTGGGAAAATATCCAATGCAATGTTTACTTGTACAAAGGGTATTGGTTTCAGCCACCAAAACAACTTTAAAAAATGTCCGGACTACTCCATGAGCCCACTAATATCATGAGGTATTATTCTGAGTGCCAGACTTTGAGAAAAATATATAATCTAGAACTTAATAATGGGAAGGTGATCAGGACAAGAAATTGACTAAAAACAACATTTAAGAAAGAGCTGAAAAAACGGTATATTTAGTCTAGAAAAATATTTCAAAAAGACATGAGAGTTATGCTCTATATTCTGAAAGTCATCTGAATGAAAAACTGACATGATCCCTATAGGATTGAGTACAAGCTTGATCCTCAAGCTGCTTAAACATGGAGCAGGTCACCTAAAAAGACAGTAAGTACTTTCAATAGATGAGGTCACTCATAGATTTAAAGGAAATTAAAGCATCACGACCTAACAGAAGCAGAAGATATTAAGAAGAGGTGGCAAGAATACACAGAAGAACTGTACAAAAAAGATCTTCATGACCAAGATAATCACGATAGTGTGATCACTCATCTAGAGCCAGACATCCTGGAATGTGAAGTCAAGTGGGCCTTAGAAAGCATCACTACGAACAAAGCTAGTGGAGGTGATGGAATTCCAGTGGAGCTATTTCAAATCCTGAAAGATGATGCTGTGAAAGTGCTGCACTCAATATGCCAGCAAATTTGGAAAACTCAGCAGTGGCCACAAGACTGGAAAAGGTCAGTTTTCATTCCAATCCCAAAGAATGCTCAAACTACTGCACAATTGCACTCATCTCACATGCTAGTAAAGTAATGCTCAAAATCCTCCAAGCCAGGCTTCAGCAATACGTGAACCATGAACTTCCTGATGTTCAAGCTGGTTTTAGAAAAGGCAGAGGAACCAGAGATCAAATTGCCAACATCTGCTGGATCATGGAAAAAGCAAGAGAGTTCCAGAAAAACATCTAGTTCTGCTTTACTGACTATGCCAAAGCCTTTGACTGTGTGGATCACAATAAACTGAGGAAAATTCTCAAAGAGATGGGAATACCAGACCACTTGACCTGCCTCTTGAGAAATCTGTATGCAAGTCAGGAAGCAACAGTTAGAACTGGACATGGAACAACAGACTAGTTCCAAATAGGAAAAGGAGTCCGTCAAGGCTGTATATTGTCACCCTGCTTATTTAACTTATATGCAGAGTACATCATGAGAAACGCTGGGCTGGAAGAAGCACAAGCTGGAATCAAGATTGCTGGGAGAAATATCAATAACCTCAGATATGCAGATGACACCACCCTTATGGCAGAAAGTGAAGAGGAACTAAGCAGCCTCTTGATGAAAGTGAAAGAGGAGGGCAAAAAGTTAGCTTAAAGCTCAACATTCAGAAAACGAAGATAATAGCATCCGGTCCCATCACTTCATGGGAAATAGATGGGGAAACAGTGGAAACAGTGTCAGACTTTATTTTGGGGGGGCTCCAAAATCACTGCAGATGCTGACTGCAGCCATGAAATTAAAAGACACTTACTCCTTGGAAGAAAAGTTACGACCCACCTAGATAGTATATTCAAAAGCAGAGACATTACTTTGCTGACTAAGGTCTGTCTAGTCAAGGCTCTGGTTTTTCCAGTAGTCATGTATGGATGTGAGAGTTGGACTGTGAAGAAAGCTGAGGGCCGAAGAATTGATGCTTTTGGACTATGGTGGTGGATAAGACTCTTGAGAGTCCCTTGGACTGCAAGGAGATCCAACCAGTCCATTCTGAAGGAGATCAGCCCTGGGATTTCTTTGGAAGGAATGATGCTACAGCTGAAACTCCAATACATTGGCCACCTCATGAGAAGAGTTGACTCATTGGAAAAGACTTTGATGCTGGGATGTATTGGGGGCAGGCAGAGAAGGGGACAACCGAGGATGAGATGGCTGGATGGCATCACTGACTCGATGGGATGTGAATCTGAGTGAACTCCGGGAGATGGTGATGGACAGGGAGGCCTGGCGTGCTGCGATTCATGGGGTCGCAAAGAGTCGGACACGACTGAGCAACTGAACTGAACTGAACTGAAAGCATCACGACAACGACTGGATCTGACAACCTTTAAACTGTCCTCCAATCCTGGACTTCTAGAATTCTAAGCTGTAGAATATTTATAGCTCTGTCTTCTGTTAAAAGTTCTCCAACTGCACAATCTGACCTATTATGTTCCCTTTCCCATCCTTAGATGGTTAGATTCTAAACTGAGTATTTCAATACTATTCCTATTCTGAGTATGGCCCTGAAACACTATTTAAAGCTCTTCTACCTCCAACTGGTTCTTTTTCTCTCAGACATTTTTCCCCAGCATTATAAAATTAAAGTGAGTAAAACTGGATTTAAAATTTCATATATAAACAGATTATTAAACAATATTTCTATTAGAACATCAAAATGTACATACTTTCTAATTCATATTTTTAAATAGTATCACATAAAGTACATAATGCAGCTTAATTATACAAAATATATTTTCCATTTACTTTGGAAATCTTCCTTCTAAACAAAAAACAGTCAACTCTTGATTACCTGAACTAAGCGTATAACCTGGCATTCGACTAGTACCAAGTGGCATAAAATTCTATCTTAAAAGTTGGACAAAACGTGAAACTTTACACCCACCACACACCAGCCAACAGACAGCAGTTAACATTAGTCTAGAAATCAACATTAGAAAAGTTGATTAGGAAGAAACAAAACTTTTTGGAAATTCAAAAGAAAAGGAAATCAAAGGAAAGTTAGGGAAAAAAGCCCACCCACCTAAAAAGTGTGAGCTCCAAAAGGTGGCCATAAGAACAGCATGTTGAAAATGAAGGAAGGCAACCCCCAGAGCATGTGGATAATAAAGAATTGACTGTAAGCATTCATAATGAATTTAATGTGCAAGCCAAAAATTCTATTATCTACGGGTTTAGTCAATCTAATTCAATTCTTAGTGTATAATTCACTTTTCATCTTTTTTTTGCCACACCATGCGCCTTGTGGGATCTTAGTTCCCCACTCAGTGGAGGCGCAGAGTCTTAACCACTGGGCTGTCAGGGAAGTCTCCACTTTTCTTTCATCTTTCAAGAAAACAATTAACACAGATATTTATACCTGAAAGGTATACAAAGAAGGGATTACTGCAGTTAAAAACAGCTTTTGAAACATTAAGAGCTCACATAGTAGTGGATCAAAACTAGCCAGATTCCATAAAATAACTATTAGTAATTCTACAAATTCTACAGTGATGCCATCAGCCATAAAACTGAAATATAGCTTTTGTGGTTTGCTTCATTGTTGTTTTTTACATATACCTGGTTTTGAATACTATTTTTCTGGAGATACTGACTCCAAGGATCTGGTATCTGTTCATCTGATGCTCGATTAGATGTTCGAGAATTAATTTTAAGTAGATAGCAACCCTGAGTTCCATATTTCTGTTTCATTTCTTCATAAATTGACTCAGCTCTAAAATAAAAAATGGAAATGTTTGTAGCCAACGAAGACAGGATCTTAGACAATACAAATTAATACAAAAATTAAATTAATACAAAAACCATGAAAAAAAAAAGTTCCCAAAAAAGACATTAGAAGTAGCGTAATTTCAAAAATTAAAACAAAGTTCATGATTCTAACTGAAGTTTAGCTAGCTTGGTTATCACCTTAAAGTACAGTTACCAAAGTACATCTCATGGAATAAATTTTGCAAAAATAATCATGTTATTAAAAAAGAAAGTTTTAGTGGTCAAACTAGTTTGGGGAACTATAGTAATCAAGCCAACCAGTTTCTTTGCAGCAGACCACTTCTGAGTCTTCCATTTGCTACTGTGTATAGTGAATTTCCAGACAGTGGCTTCACACTTATAAATCAGAAACTCAACTATGTGGACTAGCCTTCAGGAAATACAACTTTGGGAAATTCTGCCTTAGATAACAGATAACTTACCAAAAAATATAATTGCTAATATAGATAATTGTAGCATCCCCCACAAAAAAATCATCTTTTACTGCTACAGTTTACCCTTCCCTAAGCAGTCTCCAAAGAAAACAGTTTAGAAGAAGGAAAAAAAAAGAAAACACAAGAAAACCAGTCAAAGTACTTATTATATAAAAATCCAACTTTTTTGCTAAGTTTATTATCAGCTGGACCCATAAGCTGATCTCAGATGCAACAAAAAGCAGTTGATTTCCTTACTTTTAGTTAACTAGACTTGCTAGTTGGTAAGAGATAAGATAATTCAAATAAGTCAACCTAAGAATCATTCTAATGGAAATGAAATTTTGGTACATAGAACTAACCTAATTAGGTTTTCTCCCTAAACTCATCAGCTATCTGGTGTCAAAAAACATGTGGATATAGCCCATTCAAATGCAGATACTAATACTATACAAATAACAAACCTAACGAATAATTAAATCCTATTACACACTGTAAAATCAAGGCTGGTTAAGTAAAACAGTTATAAATTTGTATAAACATATAAAGTATATGTGTGTGTATATTTACTCACATACAATCAACTAAACATCTACTTGCTTTACCAATGACACTGTTAAGCGTAAGAACCACTGATCTAATACTTTAATTACCACTTAAATATCCACGTTATAACCATTTAATATGGAAGGTATCCATATTCAAACGATTGAAACTAATAAAAGCCAGTTCAAATTATTCCTATTTATATAATACACTTTATCCAAGAGGTTACAGATTGTTTACGATGTCAAAAAAATTATAAAGGTTAGTAATCCTCAGAACAATTCTTTGGTTTTATCAAGAAAACTTTATTTTAAAATGATGGCATGTGCTCAGGACAAGGACAAAAAACAATTATTTAACTGCATATTCTAAACAGCACTGACATAAGAGAATAACAGTTTGAAACCAAAGATTAATTTTGATCAATATCTTGAACCAAAAATCAAAATAAACTGCAAAGCAGGAAAAAGTCTGAATGCATTTATTTTTAACCTTTTTTGGACATTTAAGTTTTCCTCTTAACAAAAAAGTATCAGGTGTCCCATCTTCTCCCCAGTCCCCGCTGGCCAGAAAAAGCCACAAAGTAAAACTGCTTTAATATTATCTTTTTCCAAGAACTCATCTTTAAAGATAAGCTATTCTCTTACCCCAAACATAAAAGGACTATGGTAAATCACTAACAAAGAATATTAAAGGGACATAAGAAATAAGTGTTTGGATGTTTTTTTGAGACTGTGAAAAACATCTAGTTTAAAAATATAAAGTGATAAGAGTGAAGAGTGAAAAAAGAAATGCCTATAAACCAGGAAACGAAAAGTTACAGGAAAACTGGGAAAGGGACAAGAGAAAAAAATGAGCAATAATAATATACAAAGTAAGATACAGCTAAGAAATATAGCTAAGATCTATAAATATAAAATGGCAAATACTCATGAACAAAGATTAATAGACATATACACTGAAGGAAAAGTTTGGATAAGCATATGAAATAAAATGATGTAGCTGCTGAATGTAACTTTAAATAAAAGATCAAGCTAATTTATTAATACATTTTTACTTTCTTAGATGAAAAATGTATCAAAAACTTAAGCCATGTCCAAGTTAATGTTAACTCATTTGACAGGAAATATTTTAAAATTAAAAAAAAAAAAAAAAACTTACCTCTGTTCATCTCCTGCATTTACATCATGTAAAAGTACATAATATTTAAGTGTATTTGGTATAAACCACTTGGGGTAGGAATAGTCATTATTGTGCTGAATTCGATGTTGTTCTTGTGACAATTTTGAAAACTGTTCCACAGGTTCAGCTTCACCAGAGGATGCCACCAACATACCTTGTAAACCACATTAAGGTAATTATCACTTATCACTTAATAGTAACTATTATCCTGTTAAAATAAACTGCAAGCATGCGTGCACACTCAGTCGTGTCCAATTGTTTGCAACCCGCCAGGTTCCTCTGTCCATGAGATTTCCCAGGCAAGAATACTGGAGTGGGATGCCATTTCCTTCTCCAGAGTAATCTTTCCGACTCAAAGGTCGAACCTGTGTCTCTGGCATCGCCTGAACTGGCAGGTGGATTCTTTACCACTGTGCCATCTAGGAAGTCCAATAATTAATATTATTCTTTAAAAATAAATTTAGGGAGGTATTTTATGAGCTAAAACAAACAAAATCTGATTTTTACAGTTTTTCCTGCAAGCATAAAATAATTTCTTCGACATTTCTAAGTAATTCAAGGTTCTAAGTACTAAAGATATCTTGTTGACAGCTGTTTAGATCACTTATATATACAATAAGGAAATCCATGAAAATAAAAACTGACAATATGAAAACTGTCCAACTATCAACATAATGAAAACTGCTGCTGCGTCTTGATCCTCTCCATTCCATCCCAGTGCAATCTCATACTCTGTCCCTTTCTCAACTTTTCTCTGTAACCACGTTAAAAAAAAATGAAGGAGGTTAACAGCTATAAAACATGTTACTAAAGGGTGGAAAGCTGTTTCTAAATCTGAGCTTTTGCATAAGCAGTTAATTTTGAAAGTAAAAGGGTTAGTCGCTCAGTTGTGTCCCACTCTTTTGAGACCCCATAGACTGTAGCTCGCCAGGCTCCTCTGGCCACGGAATCCAGGCAACAATACTGGAGTGGGTAGCCATTCCCTTCTCCAGGGAATTTTCCTGATCCAGGGAATTTTCCTGATCCAGGGATCAAACCCGGGTCTCTTGCAATGCAGGCAGATTCTTTAGTATCTGAACCACCAGGGAATTTTGAGACAATCAGCAAAAGCAGTTAACACTGACAGTTTACATCTTTTCTTTCTAAAATAGCTTAAAAACATATTAAGCATGAAATGTGCAAGTTGGATGACAAAAACTAAGCAGGCTCTCAGTATTCTTATTTTTTAATCAAAACTTAGCTTTACCAGTCTTGAATCTCGGATGCCATTTAACAAAGACAACAAGAAAACCTGAAGCATATCAATAAAAAATAATTTTTACATCTTCTCAACAATTTTGCGTTTATGTAACTCTTTCTGAGATTAGTAACTTCCAAATATTTTAAGAGAACATAAAAGTCAAAGGATACATGCTAAATAGTGGTTCAGAAATTCATGATCTGACGCTGGCATCGACTGAAGAAAGGTCTCTCTGTAAGACTCAAACCATGGCGTAGTAGCTAAAATTAATAAAGAAAAAGTTAAAACTGTTCAGTAGAATCAGTTTACAACAGACCACATTTCAAGTTCATATTCCTGAAAGGTATAAAACATCATCTCTAGCAATAAACAAGCATTTTTCACATGTGCTTTAATTAACATATATATTGATATACAAACATGAGCTATACACACAAATATATTCATACATGGCAGTACATGTACTTGCAAAAATAAAACTGACCTATTCCCAACCTACACAATGATACCACAGTTTATTTAGTAATGCTTTCAATATTACCTATGTGAACAACCAGATTTTAGAACTACAGTTTTCCCTTCCACTAGTCATGCTGTTATAAGTAGCTCTTTCTCATAAATGGCATTATTTCTGAACAGTAGTCCTCAACCAAGAGCAATCGTGACCCCCAGGAAACATCTGGCACTGTCTGGTGATACTGTGAGTTGTCACAAATAGGAACAAGGAGGGGTGCTACTGGCATCTAGGGAAACAGGTCAGGGACGATGGAATAATGAGAACATCCTACACTTAGGAAAACAGGGTAACAATACCCCACACACACCCCTCTCCAACACCAGCAAAGAATTATCTCACTCAAAACGTCAATAGTGGTGAGGCTGACAAACCTTACTTCATAATTTGATTACTCGAGTAAGACAGCAACTAAACCTCTCCAAATGGAATTTCAAAACATGCTTACCTCACAATCAAATACAAAGATGTATATTTTTACTTTTTGTATACATGTGTGTGATGTGATTCTTAAAATGTAAAATGTTTCTCACTTCATGCTAAGCATTTTACATTACAACTATTCTAACTTGTTAAAAACTTGAATTTTCTTAAACTTGGTCATTTCATTAGGTTTAAGCAGATTATCTAAATCACAGTTTTACCAGAAGGACACTCTATTCCTAGTTACTTATGTTGACTATAAAACCTTATGTACTTTTTGTTTTATTTTTAGAATCACTGAAAGCATAGCAAGTATATTTTCTGTTTACACTGTAATACACATTAAACTGGAAAGGGTGAAATAATAAACTATTCATCTTAACCAAGTAGTATATCCAACCCAGTATCATATATACAAAAAAACTTTAATTATGAGAATAACCCACATATTGTTTAGGAGGATTAGTACTACAAAAATTTCATGTTTTCTTGCTACAGAAGAGGATATATATATATGTATATATACACATACATACATACATACATACATACATACACGAAAAGTGGCATAATTGGAGAATGACACAGACTAGTCTGTTACAACAGGAAACCAATTTTCTTACTAACCAGTAAACATATCTTTCCCCTAAATCAGTCAAAATGAGTCCCTAGCTTGAAAATTAGTTTTTATTTTTACTCAGTACCAATGAAGAGAAAATAAAACATAAATAATAATGAAAAATTTGGTTAGATAAGAAATCGCCACAGATAGTGGGAGAAATGACTTTATCAACTTTATTTTTCTATTTTCCTTGTTGCTTCAACAATGCTTAAATTTAACAAATAACAGGTAAGTTGTAGACATATGACAAGAGGTCTGTTTCACAGTGGGTTGGGGAGTTCTGAATAAACAAATTAGGCCTTCCAAAATAGCTATTCATTGCAACATTTCCTGTAATAAAAGACTAGAAAATGCACATATCCACCAGGAGGGGACTGGTGAAGTAAACTATGGTACACACACTGGGTGTGCTATGGAGTTTTAAGAGAAAGGGGAAAATCTCCACATGATTACTATGAAGTGCCCCCAGGATATATTAAGTGAAAAAAGACAACAGCAGAAAAGTATGCAATTTTGTGAAAGAAAGAGAAAAAGAAAGAGAGCCACACGTGTATTAGTTTACTCTGTCAAAGATAAATGACAGGATGAATCTAACAAATGCCACCATGTGTAAGGCAAAGAAGAGATGAGAAAGGGGAAGGGCTCGAAGAGAAGCTAGGCCTCTGTGAGTACACCTTCTTTTATAGTTTTGACTCTGCAACTGTATGTTCCAGATAACAAAACCTAACAAAAAAATAAATCAAAAACAAAAAAAAAGCAGGCATACACATGTCAGAGTTCTTAAACTAAAATAATACTTTCTAAATACTGGTACAAGAAAACACTGGGTACTCAACAAAGAATATAGGAACAAAGGACAATTTTCTAAATATATATGGCAGAAGTGGGTTTTATCCTTCAAGTCGGTCACATTCAGGTTGATGAGGTAACTTTTTTCTTCAGCCACATGCTTCCTTTAAGGGCTAATTGACTAGGGCATCATTCTCTTTCTGCTTTTTCAAGCAACGTTTTTGCAGAACGTAGTGGGAAAAAAGGTGGTTGTTTTTTTTTTAATGTTAACATAAGACAAACATTTAGTGACACTTCTCATCCCTTAAAAATTCTCTTGTACATGTTTTGGGATGAAATCAGTATTTTGCTCACATTCCTTTCCCTCTCTACATGTTCTCTGTTTGGAACTGAAACAGCAACCATGATATCCTACCAGTTAAAGTTTCTCTATGTAGAATGTACTCTTCCCCTGATAAGAAAGAAGGCAGCCAAGAAGTAAAAAAAAAAAAAAAAAAAAAGTAATGCTCTATCCTCCACTCTACAAAAGGCAGCCCTCTCTCTCTGTCCCCGTTTCTTCTTTGTTCCCTTCTTAGTGCCAGTAACTTGGCAAACAGAGTTGTGTGTGCATGCTTAGTCATGTCCAACTCTTTGCAACCCCACAGACTGTAGCCCACCAGGCCCTCTGTCCACGGAATTTCCTAGGCAAGAATACTGAAATGAGTTGCCATTTCCTACTCCAGGGGATCTTCCGGATACAGGAATTGAACCCGTGTCTCTTGCGTCTCGTGCACTGGCAGGTGGATTCTTGACTAATGTGCCACCTGGGAAGCCGAAGTTATTAGTGTTCAAATACATATCTAACAAGGGCTGCAGGCAGTGAGATAGACCTACAGCAACTCTGCTCTTCTTTCTACTGAAACCAAATACTTCAGTGATTCCAAACCTGCAAGTGAAAAAGACTGGCTACCCTAAACATAAACATGACCCGTAAATCACATATTTTCCCTCTCTAATCATTCACAAACGTTGAAAGTACCAGAAAACCACCACTCAGACTAAAAAAAAAGGCACTAAAAAATATTACAAATTCCACATAATGTTGGCACTTAAGACTTTAACTTTTGATAAACAGTAGTCACAAAATAATACTTCCCGAATGAAAATATTCAAGGGAAAGAAATATGATAATTAGATATATAATTATTTAATTCAATAAGAGTCTCAAGTCAAAAATACTTAACACTTATAACAGTGATTATCAAAATATATGGTTTAATTCAGAAGACCTCAGACTACAAAAGCTCCAAAAAACTAAAACCAGAACTTTTATATAAAATTTATGAGCATTTTGCAAATCAAATAATCTTAAATAATATAAAGAGCTAAGAAATACCAACCTTGCATTTTAACAACACCCTGAGAACTATCCTTGAAGAGACTATTTCTAATAAAGTGTTTTCTAAAAAAAAAAAAAAAATCAGCAAAAATCAAAGTATTCTAAAGAGATGAAAGCCATGATTACTTATGCCCAATAATTAAATTTCTCATACACCAGACTTTTTTTTTTAAATCAGATCATTCTTTTTTGAAACTATATTCCTTTTAACCCTCAGTATATCAAGAAAAATAGTAACTGCATTTACTATCTGGATTTAATTGACCCCTGATATTTTACTGTATTTCTAAATCATTTTCTAAATTATTCACAGAATTAAGAATAAAACCAAAACAAGCTTTTTATAAATTTTAATAAAGCAATCTCAAATTGTATTCCATCTATTCCCAGTTTCAAATATATGTGCCTCAATTAGGCAACGTTTTTTGAATGTCCATCAACTATTATGCACAAACCTAGAACACATTCACAGTGTAAATACTGATTCCAGATTTAAACACATGTCTAACAACTTCTAGTTTATGATTATTTCTGGTTTTTCTTGCACAGCCAAGGTGCAACATTTTGGGAAAACGTGATGGCTCAAAATTTTCCTGAAAACAAAAAGGTCATTTTATTTTGCTCATTCACTGCAAAGCATTTTCATTCTTTAGACTTCTAAACAGCAAACACAATGATTAAGTTAATGAATTTTCATTTCTACATCATCTGATTCCTTCCAATTACCTTCATACACATGCCTGACACTTACAAACTGTATCAAGTAAATTTACACAAACATCATAAAAGATGAAAGAATATGGTCACATGTCCTTTAACAAAATGGAATGGTCTAGGTTAGCATTTCAAAATATTATATGAAGTCCTACCTGTTAAATTAAATCCTTCCTGTTAAATTGAGTGAAATACTATATTTTATTTTTGTTTTTAGAAATATATTGCTCATTCATCAACTCTTGAGTTTGAAGACAACTGTCCTAGATACTGTCATCTGAAGACTCAAAAGACTAGGATTTCTATACATGATCAATTTCACCACTGTCATCAGAGTCCAATAAGGTAAGTAACCAATAGCCGTATGTGGCTCTTGGGCACTTGAAATGTGGCTTGTCTGAACTGAGGTGTGCTGTTAAGTATAAAATACACATAAAATTTTGAAGATGATACAAAAGAAATTTTCCATTGATTACATTTGAAATGGTAATATTTGGGTTAAAATTAAATATATTATTAAAATTAATTTCACTCATTTCTTTTTACATTCTTTTTTTTCCCTCTCTTGGCAATGTGACAAAGTTTGTGAGATCTAGTTCCCTGACCAAGGATTGAACTTGGGTCCCCTGACAGTGAAAGCACAGAGTCCTACCACTGTACCACCAGGAATTCCCTATTCTTACATTCTTTATTGTAGCTACAGAACACGGAAAATAACGTAAGTGGCTCATTTATTTCTACTAGACAGCATTAGTCTGAACTGCCATGTCACTGCATCCATCTTCTAATTTGTCTAGTAACTGAAAAATTGTGTATTCCACTGTCAATTTTCTTTTCTTTGTCAAAATGGACTAAAAATCCCCAAGTCTCAACTGTGTTCAATGGAGAAAAAAAAAAAGAGAAAGATGACGACTATGAAGATGTTGTCTCCAAATGTCTTTCATAACTTCCTGAAAGAAGATTTAGAACTGTGGGCAATACAAAATTTCAAACTGAAGGATGATATAACAGGGATTTTGTTCACTATTGCATCATCCTAGAGAATTTCATTATTTCTGGACTTTCTCATAGTTCAAAGTAACTGGTATTGATAAACAATTCCCAGGACGAAAACAGAAAAATACTTCAAGATACTAGAAAAATAAGAACAATAATTTCCTATTTTGCACTACCCACATTTTAAATAATAACCACTTTTTAAAAGGGTTCTTCATGCTTTTAAGTAAAAATCTTTGGAAAGACATTAAAGAATATTTAAACAGTCTCCTAAAACACTGTTTACACTTGACTAGTCACTGAAGTCTCATGGTATCTTACAGAGTATTAGTAGTTAACATAAAGGCAATCAGAAAAAGTACTGAAAAAGGGTGGAAAATATGTTCTTCCTTCTTACCAAAACAAGGTGCAGCCCAAATTATACTTTTCAAGGTCAATGCCTGAGTTTAACAGATAATACTGTAAATCAAGAGTAAATACAATAGATAAGCGATAAGAGGTAACAAAAGTTATCTCCGTTTTAGAAAAATTATACAGACGTGTTAACTGAAACAAATACAAAAAAGTAGTAGTTGAGTGGGAAAAAAAGTAATAGACAAGGAATAGACTGTGAACAATCTGGAAAACTGAGACCACCAGAGGAAATACCTGTATATAATGAGGATTCTTTCAATTCCATCATTATGTCTCTCCAATTACTGTACCAAGGAACAGTAGCTTTAATTGACCAATCTGATGAAGAAATTGCACTGTGAAAGCTAGGCTTATGAGTGAAGTATCTAACCTGTACTTCATAAACAGAATGAGTGAAAAGTATCATGACTTACATTAATGGTAAAACCAGAGTATTTCTAGACAAAGAATTAATCTTACTTAAAATGGATAAAACCATTCAAATCTCTGAAGAGTATTATTCTAACAGAATTTTATTAAAATGAATTCAGTACTTCATCATCTCACATTCTCAAATCTCCAGAGTATTATTCTAACAGAATTTTATTAAAATAAATTCAGTACTTGAGCATCTCACATTCTCAGTCTTCTAGACCAACATAACAATAAAGCTAAAGGGAAGTGCCTTAAGTAGCAGAGAAAGAAAGTAAAGAAACTGTTTTCTTCTGAAGCTTGTCCTAACCACTTGAGATTCTTTTTTAAAGTCTGCCTACTCAGATGGTAAAGCGTCTGCCTACTCAGATGGTAAAGCGTCTGCCTGCAGTGCAGGAGACCCAGGTTCGATCCCTATGTCGGAAAGATCCCCTGGAGAAGGAAATGGCAACCCCCTCCAGTACTCTTGCCTGGAGAATCCTATGGATGGAGGAACCTGGTAGCTTACAGTCCATGGGGTCGCAGAGTCAGACACGACTGAGCGATTTCACTTCACTAAGGTGTTTCAGACATTCATTCCTCAAAAATTTTACCTTCCAAATCATCAATCTTTTTTTAGAAAAATACTGGAGATGTCCTTTACCAAAAAATGAAATATACCTAAAGATACGAATGAGAGGCTACAGAGAAGAGGAGGAAATCTCCAGGATGGCAGCTGTGGAGCAGGTCTTGGAGTGCAGCCAAACTATGACAGAGTAGAACAGTGTTTGAAACTTCCATTTCATTATATTCCCTCTCCCCTCCAACCCCTCAACCCCGCCTGGTGAACTTTTAAAAATATCCTTCTAACTGTTCCTTCTCCCCACAGAATGCTGCTGCTGCTGCTAAGTTGCTTCAGTGTCTGACTCTGTGCGACCCCAGAGATGGCAGCCCACCAGGCTCCCCCATCCCTGGGATTCTCCAGGCAAGGACACTGGAGTGGATGTATCCATTAATGTACTGTGATCCTTTGGAGAGCCACAAATCATTGTAGTATATATTTTTTGTCCCCCAACTACCAAGTTTTCACCCCCTTATGGGACACTTATCATTCCCTATTGAGAAGGTGTGGAGTAGAAAGAGAGAAGACATTAGGAAGGAGATCTTTCTCATAAATTAATCTATCAAGGGGAAAATCTTACTGAGAGGCTATTGGAAGTTTGAGAAACTAGCAAAAAATATGAAGAACTCTGGGCAAGTTGTTTTTTAAAAGGTGATTAACTAAATCCTGAAAAAAAACAAAATGCTGTATAAAAACGAACTGAAAGCCCAATATTTGGCTCAGCAGTGAAGAAATGAATACTTAGTATTGCCAACAGTGAGTATTAACCAAAAATTATAAAAAACAACATTAGGGAGATGGAAGAAGGGGCATACTTAAGCTAAATCTTCATCAATTATAATAAGAAATCAATAAATAATAATTTTAATTAAGCCATGCTGCTGCTGCTAAGTTGCTTCAGTCGTGTCCGACTCTGTGCGACCCCATAGACGGCAGCCCACAGGCTCCCCTGTCCCTGGGATTCTCCAGGCAAGAACACTGGAGTGGGTTGCCATTTCCTTCTCCAGTGCATGAAAATGAAAAGTCAAAGTGAAGTCGCTCAGTCGTGTCCAACTCTATCGACCCCATGGACTGTAGCCTACCAGGCTCCTCCTCCCATGGGATTTTCCAGCCAAGAGTACCAGAGTGGGGTGCCATTGCCATAAACAACCACATAAAAAATATTACTTAGAAACACAAAATGAATACCAGAGAAAACCACTGAAAGTTGGTGGGGCAGGGGTACAGAAAGCAGATTACTGTTGCTTTTTTCTCTTAAGTCTTTTCAGCATTATCTCTGTTTGTATTGGGCTTCCCTGGTGGCTCAGACAGTAAAGATTCTGCATGCGATGCGGCAGACAGAAGAGATGAGAGTTCAATCCCTGGGTTGGGAAGATCCCCTGGAGAAAGAAATGGCAAGCCACTCCAGTATTCTGGCCCGGAAAATTCCACGGACAGAGGAGCCTGGCCTGCTATAGTCCATGGGGTCGCACAGTCAGACAAGACTGACTGACACTTTTGCTTTCTTTCTGTGCATGTATCATTTTAATAAATTTTTTTTTAAGTATATGAGCTTTGGAGGTCAGGAAGCTATCTGCACTATAAAAAAAGATAATTTTGAAAAAATATGGTAGTTTATTCCTCTCTCTGTGCCCCTCAGCACTCTGGCATATTAGATATGCTATATCTCTATTATAATGTATTTTAAGATACTATAAATTAGAATGTCTCCTAATTACTGATCAGGTTATGAAGTTACATATAGCATCTTATCTCAGTGCAAAGCATAATAGTAAGAAATCAGTAAATATTTGTTGCATGAGTAATAAAAATGTTAAAGTCCCTATAAAACAGAATCACAGGATTAAAGGTCTAGAAGAGGCCTTAAGAAGTAATCTAGTCAAATTCTCTCATCTTCAGAGAACAGAACTGATTCTGAGTAAGTAACTGATTCACATTATCCAACTAACTAACCCTGGCAGTGGTAATACAAAAACCTGGACACTCTGGCATTAGATTCAGTGCCTTTCACACTTCAAATATTCCACTGATGAGAGAAATAATTCAAACTCCATCACTTTCTCCCCAAAATATGCAAATCTCACCTCATGAAAATAAGTTATGCCAGGATCTGCTTAAAGTACATATTCTGAAATGGATTCCTTTGATTTAAAGATAACCAAAATTTTCTAAACTTAATCTTATCAAGGTAACTTATCTTGCTGGAATTAAAATGACATAGAAAACAAGAAAAATTGTTAATTTTTAAACAAAGTAAATCTACAAATATTTTTAACTATACAAGTGCAACCAAGTAACTTCATGATCTAAAACATACCTCTTAATTTCTCTTTGTATGTTTCAACTATGCAATTAGGAGACATTAATATAATAGATTATAAGTTACACTGATCTAAGATGATTATTAGGTAGCTAAAATAGCCTAATTAGATGATGTATGGAGCATGCAGGAGCTAAGTTCCCTGCCTAAGGATCAAACTCATGCCTCTCTGCAGTGGAAGCTTGGGGTCCTAACCACTGGACCACCAGAAAATTCCTAGATGATGTACTTTTCATCTTTCCCCTCTAAAAATCTATCCCATGTCCCCCCACCAAGTCTTTTCTACACTGGCAAAGAGTCACACCAAATACTGCTAACTCACTTTACATATTATTACATAGTTTCACCTAACAATTTTATTATGAAAACACTTATGAGTCACATCAGATTAGGATAAGTATTTATTTATATACTATAAACATTTCCTCCATTTAACACTAAGCAAGATAAAAGATACAATAAAACTGAATGCTTTTACATAATCATTGTATTACTAATGTCACAAAAGAAGTTTTGTCTACTGTTGGTTCTTTCATTCAAGAAATATTACGCACATGTTCTAGGCATTAACTTTACAAGTAGAACTACAAAAAATCTTTTCATTATGAAAAAGTGAAATCACGTTATTTTGTAGTTATTTGAATGGCTGCCTGCTTACTCGATTGTAATCTCCTAAAAAGCAAGGACTTGTCTTCCACATTGTATTCTCAGGCTTGAGCACTCAGCAAGTACTTAAGTGTGTGTTGAATGATTTCCAAGTTACAGAATTACCTTTTCTAACAAAAGAAATATCATTTAAAAAATAATAATAAACCTTATTACATACCACTGAGGTTGAGGTCATAATCTCCTGCCGTTATCACATTAGCTACTAATCCTTCTGCAGGCTGACTGCCAGAAACCACATCATTCAAGAGTTTCCGAATGGCTCCAGGCTGAGGTGGTTGGGTGGTAATGTTGCTTACAGCTATCTTCAAGTTTTTAATTACATGAAGCTGATTATTGGGATCTCTCATATGAACTTAAAAAAAGAAAAAAAAACTTGAAATTAATTCTACACAAAGTATAACAAGCCAACGATTATAAGAACAATTAAAAAGAAAAAAACTTGGGTTAATGATTTACAAAGGATGCTCAATTTGGAAACCAGAAATTCCAAGTGTAACAGTCTTCCAAAATACAACTGACTTATAGTGTGCTGCAATCCACAGGGTCCCAAAGAGTTGGACAGGACTTAGCAACGGAACAACACAACATTCCATTACACACCAAAGGGCTAGCTAGACAGTCTAACCTTCCTCTCCAGTAACGCTACTGCTCACAGCTACTCTACCATAGGTCTTTTCCTTCCTCTTACCTTTGGAATTGACAGGGAGGGCGTCTCAGGTGGCTAGTGGTAAATAATCCACTAGCAGGTAAAGAACTCCTGCCAATGCAGGAGACAAAAGAGATGTGGGTTCAACCCCGGGTTGAGAATATCCCCTGGAGGAGGGAGGGCATGGCAACCCACTCCAGTATTCATGCCTGGAGAATCCCCATAGACAGAGAAGCCTGGCGGGAAACAGTCCACAGGGTCACAGTTGGACATGACTGAAGAGACTGACCACATAGCACATAACCACCATCCACATGGTGGTGGTTCAGTCGCTAAGTTGGTTCCGACTTAGCCGGCCAGGCTCCTCTGTCCATGGTATTTTCCAGGCAAGAATACTGGCTGCTGCTGCTGCTAAGTTGCTTCAGTCATGTCCGACTCTGGGAGACCCCACAGACGGCAGCCCACCAGTCTCCTCTATGGGATTCTCCAGGCAAGAACACTGGAGTGAGTTGCCATCTCCTTTTCCAGGGGATCTTTCCAACCCAGGGATCAAACCCCCATCTCCTGCTTGGCAAGCAGATTCTGTACCACTAAGCCACCTGGGAAGCCCAACCACCATCCATACCAAATCTCTTGATTCTCACTTTACCCTAAGGCTGGTCCAAGGCAGTGTGAGATCTACGGTATCAAAACTGAAAATCAGGGAAGAAAAGGCATTAAATGCTGCACGCAGGGTTCCTCTGGTTCCGACAGAGATGCCTGCATTCTCGGCCCCTGTTCTACTATCATAAAGATCAATGCCCACTCTAGTGTGGGATGCTGATAGTAGGTGATGCTGTACACATATCCTAACAGGAGGTATATGAGAACTCTCTGTATTTTCCGCTCAATTCTGCTGTGAATCTAACACGGCTCTAAACAACAAAGTCTAGTAAAAAGGAAGAAAACAAAAACCAGTGCCTATAGTCCTTCTCCTAACCTAATCAACACCTCTGGTCTCCTCCCTACTACAGGCCTTGTCTCAATCTAGATGATTTATAACCAGGGCTCAGAGCTTCAAGGCCAGGCAAGAGGTTCTCAGGCAACTGTAGTAAGAGAGGGCTCATGGTACACAGTAGGAAATGTAAGTATATTTTTTTCTTATAATCAGATAAGATGATTAGCTTCCATGGTAGCACTAGAAGCAGTTCATTGCATACATTAAGGATCCAAATCCTGGAGTCAGACTTTACTTGAAATACTAACCCACTACTTTTAACTGGGTTATCCTAAACAACTTTCAACCTTTTCCATGCTTCATTTTTTTTCTTCACCTATAACATATGAAGGAAATAACCTACTTCACAGGGTTATTTTAAGAATTTAGATAAGACATTGTTAGAAGACATAGTAAGTGCAAAGCACTCAGCACAGGCCTAACACACGAGTAGGTAGTTAGGATGGTGGCAGCACACAGAACATCCTGTTTCAAGTATGTCATGAATCACCATACACCAACCCAGGGCAATTCTTAGAAAACCGACTTTGCGTACCTACCCACTAAAAAATGACATTTCCTCCTAATGGGACATGCTTTTTAATAAACGTTTAAGTTCAGGTCCGCCTATGTCTTAAATAAAGTTACATACATTTAAAACTGTCTTCCTAAATTTCCAGTGTGTTCTCTCAGCTGACGTCTAAATTCTCAATTAAAAAATATAAGACAAAAAGCTTTAAAAAATACTACATATGACATGAATATGTGTACTTGTAAAACTAAATATATGTACAGAAAGTATACACACAAATTCCATTATAATGATTACCTATGGTAAAAGCAGGAAAGAAATGGGACTAAGGCAGGGTAAAAAGGTGAATTCAACTTCATTTCTTAAAGCAAAGAAAAAGATACAAAGCAAATATGACAAGATTTGCTGGCTCTAGGTAGTGGCGAGCTGGATGCTTCTTGCGTTCTTCTGCACTCATCTGCAATTGCTTGTTTTCTAAATGATTTAAATAAACAAACTCCTTAATTAAACTTCTCAGCTGGTCTATGAAACAGAGAAACCAAAAAACATCAAAATACTATGATACATTTCTGGTATTTTTAGGATACAAGCAGTTTCCTTGAAGTTGATCCGCAACTGTCAAATAATATAAGCAACCATTATCTATATTAAACCTCTCTTAAAATTTTAAATTGACTCTGGTATTCTTAAGTGTTAACACAAAAAAAGTTATTCTACTAAGAGTTGTGTCTTATATTCAGAATGGGTCATTAGTTATTGGGTAATCTTATCAATAATCCAGAAATGAGTGAATGTGTGGCAGCCAGCCTCTGAAATGGCACTTGATGATCTGATATTTCCCAGTATATGCTCTCCCACATCCCAGGATGGATATGTGTGACCAATGTTCTTATTGTTTTGTCGCTAGGTCATGTCTGATTCTTTTGGGACCCCATGGACTGCAGCCTACCAGGCTCTGCAGTCCATGGGATTTTTCAGGCATGAATACTAGAGTGGGTTGCCACTTCCTTCTCCAGAGGATCTTCCTGACCCGGGAATTGAATCCATGTTTCCTGCACTGCAGGTGGATGTGTTACTAGAGCCACCTGGGAAGCCCATGTGTGACACTGGAACACAGCAAAAACTACTGTGGTAAGGTTATAAGAGATAAGGTTACTGAGATAAGGTTTTAAGAGTATGGCTTCCATCTTGGGTTTTCTCTCTGATCACTCCCTCTAGGAGAAACTTAATGCCAGGTTATAAAGACACTCAAGGAACTTCCAGAGAGGCCCATATGGCAGAGAACTGGGGTCTCAGGCCAACACCCATTGAAGAGGTGAAACAACAACTGTAGGAGTGAGCTTGCAAGTGGATCCTCCAGCCCTAGATGACCACAGTCCCTGCTGACAGCTCCAGGGCAACCTCAAGAGACAATAGCCCAGCTAAGCCACTCCCAGACCCCTGAGAAACTGAGGGATACAAGATGCTTTGGGGGCTTCCCTGGTGGCTCAGTGGTAAAGAATCTGCCTGCCAGTGGAGGAGACACGGGTTCGATCCCTAATCCAGGAAGATCTCACATGCCACAGAGTAGCTGGGCTGGTGTGCCACAACTGTTGAGTGTGTGCCCTAGAGCCCAGGAGCCGTGACTATTGAAGCTTGGGCTGTAACAGCAGTAGCCCCCTGCCACAACTAGAGAAAAGCCCACCCAGCATCCAAGACCCATCACAGCCAAAAATAGGTAAATAAAATTAATTTTTAAAAACGCTTTTAAGGTGCTAAATTTCAGGGCAATTTATTACATAACAATTGATACGTATACACTGGAGTAGCACAAAATCAGCTTAATAAAGAGAAAGGCAAGAATTAAGAATGATTGACAAAAGCTCTTAAATCACACACAAAAAAATCCAAAAGCTTCAAAATTAAATAATTATATTAAGGCTTTATTAAGATTATAACGTCACAAAAGGTGACTTTATATAGCATATAACATCTCAATTTCAGGGTGAAATTCGGCTCCACCACTGCCTTACTTTTATAGACTGCCACATATAACTCCTTGAAGCAACATTCCCCAGTATGTGCTGCCCACAGATTACTGGCTGCTCAAGACAACTGTTTCTGAAAACTCAACTTCATGTTCAAATAAATTTGGGAAACTAGATTACACTTTTAAAAGGTCTCTTGACAGTAGGTGTTCCCAGAGCTCTTAATACACTAAATGACACTAATTCTCCCAAATACATGCTTTTTAAGCAAACTTGACCACAAATTTTTTTCAGGAAACATACATAACTGGTGTTCTACAGAATGTATTTTGAAAAATAATGACATCTTTTATCTTTACACAACACATAAACTTTACTGTATTAAAAAAGAAAACCTCAGTTGCTTACGAACCATACAACTTCCCCCAAACTCCATGCCCTTGCTCAAGAAATCTTGACTATCACATATCCATGATAGGAAATCAAAAATTCCTTTCCCAAAATTCAAGATCCTTCCTTATCTAGGCCTTTTCCCTTACTATCCTGTACTGAAAAGATAGTTTTCCAACTGTTCCCTGACCACTCAGTTATCATTTCTACCTTAGTCCATACCATTCTAACCTCATCTCTGTTCTCAAAAGGGAATGCTCATCCTCTTCCGTTCCACCAACATCTACCTATTCACGTCTATCTTCAAGTCTATCTCATTATACTCCATCCCGAAATCTTTTGCAGTCTACACAAGGAAAAGAGTAAAGATTTCAGCCTCTATTCACTGCACTGTCCAATACAGGAGGCACCAGGCACAAGTGTCTACCGAGCACTTCAAATATATCTAGTCCAAACTTAGGTGTTGATATAAGTGTAAGATGCACACCAACTTTCAAAGACTTAGCGATAAAAAACGAATACAAAATATCTCATTAAGTTTTTTTATACTTATTACCTGTTGAAATGACAAGTTTGGAAATACTGGATTAAATAAAATATTATTTAATCTCCTTCACCAATTTTTTATCTTTTTACAATGTGACTACAAAGTAACTTCAAGTTATGCATGTGAGTCACACTGTTACTACTGGATGGCACTGCTCCTGCCTGTGAACAAGTGATTTTAAATATTATAAGGAGATAAGGTGATCTGACTAAGAACACCGTGTCTTGAATCACACTGCCTGTTTTTAAATCTTTCCCACCTGTCTAGGACTGACCAAGTTAGTTATCTCCATGCCTGGATGTCCTCAAATTTAAAATGGTGTTAACAGTACCTTTCATAGGACTCAAGACAGACTAAAAGAGAAACGCTAAGTATATACATCAGTTAGTGTTACTATTCTTTATTAACAGAGCACTCCAATCACAGGCAAACTTGCTCCTGTTTTGTTTTTTAAGAATTTAAGAATGTAGAACACTTTGTCGTTTTTGTTGAGTTAGTAAAAAAATACTGCAGATGGCTGAAGGAAATTCAAGAGTTCTCAACCTGTTTATTTTGGATAGCTCCTTGTCTCCTTTAAATACAAAAGTGAACTTATAATGGAGGTATTCTCCCAAAGAATACACACAGGTGGCCTGTAAATACATAAAACTTATGGCACAGCATTTGTGTGTGTGAAGAAGTCATCATAACCAAATAAACATCATGGTCGTTGTCTTGACAACCTTTATTATAGAACCTTTTTAAAGTCTATAACAAAAAATCTTACCTATATTTTTCAATGTTCTGTTTGCAAAGTACAGGTAAAGATATTGATTAAACCACACTAGACTATTATTATGCTTACTTTTCCCTAATAAAGAATCTAAAGCTGGAGAAAACAGGCAACTCTTCAATAAAAGATATTTCTTCTGTTGATTAAACTTTTATCTGAAAAAAAAAAAAAACCCACGAACTTCAGGACTTTTCCATCCCTATAAATCTAGCTAACTGCCACTAACTCGATTAGATTATTATAACTACTACTTGTCCTTATTTCCTCATCCATCAGGCCAAAAAAAAAGGCTGTTCCAAGTCTCACTACTTTTATAATACCTTTTATTTGCTTGAGAGGTAAAGTAAAATTCTGGATACCTAGAGAAATATTTTCAAAAGAAAAAAGTAAAGTAAACGTTAAGGCTTGAAAGGGATACGCCTCACTGCTAAAGAATATAATACTTAAGGCAACTTTGAAAACCCAGTTTAACTCCCAGGGGAAGACGATTCGTCTTCTTTACTAAGACCTCATTGGTCTAACAGCGAGCATCTTCTTAGCCTGACCTCCTTGCAACTTCCTAATTCCCTCCCTACGGCCCTTGAGAACAGGCTCAATGCCCTTCTCTGCGGCTCACGTTTTTCTTTAATTACCCAACAGTCTGGTTTGTTCGGGAAGTGCCCGAAAAACTGGAGGTCAGAACCACGCTGCTGTCTGGACCATCTCTTTTACGGAACCTCCTCCAGCGGCCACTAAAGACACCGCGGGGGCCCAGCCCGACGCCACTCTCCCGGCTCCGAGATGTAAACACCGCCCTTCTCTTCCCCGCCCGCCCCCAACTTCCCTCTCCCGGCCCCGGCTTTGCGGGAGCTCAGTGCAAAAGGGAGAGCACATACCCTCGGAAGTGAGGCGAGAAAAGGGCTTAAGCAACTCCGCGAAGCTAAGGTGATTGAGACGAGTAAGCCGCTCGGCTTCGTCGCTACACAGCGCGGCCACACAGGGGACGAAGGAGTCCGGGATGAGCTCCTGCACTGATTGTACACACTGGGCCATCACCGCGGCAGAGGCAGCGGCGGCGTCCGCCCTCCGGCCCACTCTCGGAGGCTGATCCTGCTGCTGCAGCAGCTACCGCCGCCGCCCGCCGGCCTGGCCCGGCCGGGCGGGGCCGGGCGCTGAAGCCTGGAGACCAATAGAACGAACAGACGCTACCGCCTTGGCTCCCGGAGCACCCGCCACCGACCCCTCCCCGTCACCGCCGCTCCTCAACGCTCGCCCCGGCGTCCTCGCATTCCACCCTGATAGGTGGAGACGCCGGCAGTCGCCAGTTAGTCCTCTCGACGGCAA
The DNA here is from genome assembly GCF_014754425.2 of Oryx dammah. Classification (NCBI taxonomy): domain Eukaryota; kingdom Metazoa; phylum Chordata; class Mammalia; order Artiodactyla; family Bovidae; genus Oryx; species Oryx dammah. The sequence goes on from NW_024070206.1 coordinate 36,440,518, forward strand.
AGCCTTGGTCACTGCCGGACTGGAACCGCCATATTGAGGCCGAACCCTGACCCACCGGCGTACTTATCCCGGCAGCCCCCGCGCTCGCCCCTCACGTGACAGTGTTAAAGTCGATAGGGGCGGGAGAAGAGAGCCTGGAAGAGTGAAGGAGGCTGGTCGGCCGGCTGATGCCGGAAGTGCGATAGGTGAACCTCCTGTTGGGCGGGTCTGCGGCGGGGCTACGAGCGTGGTGGGCGGAGCCAGGAGGGTAGGCGCGCGACGTTCGGCCTGGTTCTCTCAGGGCGTAGAAGACCAGAGAGGTGTGACGAGGGAGTAGGTAGGATGACGCTCGTTGTCGGTGCTGTCACAGTTGGGAGGTGCCCATTCGCCTTCCACGCCGACTTGGTCCTCCCTGGAAACAGTGGACAAACCTTGTGTGGCTGTTCTCGCAGCTTCCGGCCGGCTCGCCCCGCCCTTCCCACGCTTCTGGTGGAATGACTTAGGGGCAGCTCTCCGTAGAGAGCTAGCTGCCGGCCGGATTCTTGGAGGTTTCTCTGGAGCCGGTTTAAACCGCCCACGTACCGTTTGAACACAACCATGCTTTTAGAAAGGGCTGCTACGAAGGTGGACTCAACCAGCGGGCATAAATATGTGCCGTTGTGGCACGTAAATATGTGGCAGTTAACGCGAGTGTAAGAGAAACTCCTGCGTTTTCGTTGGTCTCAGGGAAAGCCTTGGCCCCCGAACTTTTCATCCTCGGGCGCTTCCTTTGCACACTCTGCTGGAAAAATTACTTCCTAGGGATGAGGGTGTGGGAAGCCAGTAATCATGTACCGAATGAAGACCTGAATTGGCTTCTTCTCTTCCTAGCTTTCATTTTTATAGATTTTTCTTCTAAACGTGTAGAAGTGAGTGAAAGGAATTTTACTAAAATATTCAACTGATTGGACTTATGCTGAATTGTATGTCAAAAATACAAGACAGGAAACAATGCAACTCCGTATCATGGCTTTATGGTCCTTGGTTTAAAGGAGGCTTCTCCAAGCAAGGGGGCTTCCCTGATGGCTTAGTGGGTAAAGGAATCCACCTGCAATGCAGGAGACACAGGAGACGGCTTGGACAGAGGATGCTGGCCGGCTACAGTCCATGGGGTCGCAAAGAGTCAGACATGACCGAGCGACTAAGCACATTCCCCAAACAAGAGTATCTCAAACTGTCGGATTGTTTGGCACCCTGAAGTTTCCACCATGGTAAGAATTCATGACAGGTAAGTATGCCTTTCTCCTATAAATTGAAAAATGGGAAGTAGGAAAGGGCAATAGGAACTTAATGACATGGCAACTTAGCCACAGATCAGTCTAGAAATGGTAACACATGCAAGTTGAGGATCTGGAAATTCATTTCCTTAGAACCATCTGTGCCTGAGAACCTCTTGAAAGTCTTTTATCCCCTGGAGTATACATACTCCCTTTTGAATACCTTTGATATGTCCCTTACGCTTTATAATGTGAGAATCTTATGTAACTGCCAGGTGACTCAAGTTATAACATACATTTTTTGTAACAGGGCGCCTCAGTGCAAGCATGCTACTTTAGTTCTCAACTCAGAAGTTAAAAAGGCAACTTGTTTTTTACATTGGAGGTAAACTAACTGTATTAGACTCTGGGAGAAGGACTCTCAAGTGTAATTTACTCTAAATGGATATTTGGAGATAGACTTCACATATCATAAAATTCACTCCTATAAAGTGTACAGTTCAGTGGTTTTTACTGTATTCAGAAAGTTGCACAATCATTACTGGTAATCCTGGAACACTTTCATCACCCCCCAAAGAAGCCTATTGCCCACTATCAGTCACTCTGCACCCCAACACCCCTCTAAAGTGAAGTCGCTCAGTCGTGTGCGAATCTTTGCAACCCCATGGACTGTAGCCCACCAGGGGCTTCCAGCCATGGGATTTTTCCAGGCAAGAATACCAGAGTGGGTTGCCATTTCCTTCTACAGGAGATCTTCCCAACCCAGGAATTGAACCTGGTAGAATCCCAGAGCTGAGGGAACCTGGTGGGCTGCCGTCTATGGGGTCACACAGAGTCGGACATGACTGAAGTGACTTAGCAGCAGCAGCAGCAGCTCCCACGTTGCAGGCTGACTGCTTACCATCTGAGCTACCAGAGAAGTCCCTAGAGCACCCCTCTAGCCCCTGGAAATCTCTCATCTACTTTATGTCTCTTTGGATTTACCTATTCTGAACATTTCACATAAGTTGAATCATACAATACATGGCCTTCGGTGTCTGACTTCTTTCACTTGGAGTAATGTTCAAGGCTCATCCATATTGTAGCATGAATCAGTATGTCATTCCTCTTTATATCTAAGTGTAAATGGATTGTTAGCTTATGCATTGAATTTACTATCTAACACCACATGCACACAGTTTCCAGTGAGTGACTGCACTGTTAAAATCTATTTCCTAGTCTATCCTAAACTACCTCACATGTTCATCTTCTAAGGTATTTTCTTTCCCTATAGATTAAAGCTGAGTCACTGCCACATTTGCATTTCAGCCTACAGGAATGGGGAAAAGAGAATGGAAAAGTAAATGACTAGTGATTTCAGATCAAATTTTAAAATGGCATCCAGCAATTTCACTCTCATATCACTGGCTCTGGTGTCTCCAAAGAAGACTAGAGAGTGTAGGCCTGAGAGTTCTGTTGCTAAATGAAGAGAATGAAAGTGGGATGACAGGGCAAGTTTCTCCTCCCCACTTGATTAGGAATGAGGTACCCCGCAAGATGTATTTGCCTGAATTCTAAGATATGACACTTCTCTCATTTCTCTGACTCCCCTGGACATTGACCCTTTTTACATCACTTGTCCTCTGAACCGTTTACTTTCTGCAGAACCCTCAAGGCCAGGAGGATAAGCTCTATCACTAAAAGAGAGGAAGCTTGCTGGGCCAAATGATAATAACACAAACAACTAAGGATCTCTTTTCCAAGTACTAAAGATGAGACCCAACTTCTTAGACTCCCAAAATCAAAGAATCCCATAAAACGTATGCTATGCCAGTAGGCATATATTTTGAAATACTGTGTTATCAAATGCCCATGAATTATTTTGTATGTAAAATAGTGGCCAGTCTCTTCTGATACCTGCTGTGATCAAAAACATGGACACTGAAATCAGAGAGGTCTGGACTCAAACGTATCTCCACCACTTGTGCATAAAAGTCATATCACCATTGTCCATCACCATACATCAAGCAAGCATGACACTTTATGTATACTGACTACTACTTCTGCTGCTTACAGAAACCTGAGAAGGACATGTGTAGCCAGTTACCAGATATGGCACCTGAAGCACAGAGAAGTTAATTAGCTTGTCCCAGGATAACACTGGTGCAGAACCAGCTCGGTTCTTAACCCTAGAGACTCGATCACTAGGATAAATTGCTTTTCCACGGGTTTCCTTACTTTGATAGCACCTACAGAAATTTTTAAATTGCAATAGCTTGCAATACAGTTTTAGCAATAAATCTGTGACTTTTAACAAGTTATGTGTCTTCTGAGCCTCACATTCTTTATCTGTGAGCTTATGAAGTTGGAACTAGATGGTTTCTTGTATTCATTCCAATGTGAAGATCTTTTCACTATTATTAAATTTCACTGTGTTAACAGTAGATGGTGCTATTGAGTATTGGCTTCAAAAGCCAATTAAAAAACTGGTTCTAATTAGCCACTAAAACAATTCCTGAGTACAATACAGGATCTCACATGGGAGATAATTGGAGGTCCAGGGATGCTGAGAAAAGTGGTGCTTTAAAAGTTTCCTAGGCTCATGTAGAGTCTAAAAAAAATGGATGTATATACAAAACAAAAACAGACTCACAGACATAGAAACCAAACTTATGGCTATGAAAGTGGGGAGAAGGAGGGACATTAGGAGTATAGCACTAACAGATACAAACTATGTAAAACAAATAAGCAACAAGGATTTACTATATACATAAGTTATACCAATATCTTGTAATAACTTACAAAGAAATAAAATCTGCAAAATCCAATCACTATGTTGTATATCTGAAACTAACATAGTATTAAAGATACTTTACTTTCTAAAAAAGTTTCTTAAAGAATTTTATGCTAGGATACTTTCAAACACTAAAAAAAGAAAGGTTTAAATATATAATCCACATATTGGCCCACACTTGTTATCTTATTTACTGTACTGGATGTTTTAAGTAGGCTTATTATCATTAAAATTCTGACTAAAACAGATGACATCCATTTCCTGGTTATTTTAATGATGAATCATAGCCACAGTATTGCTGATAATTCTATTTTATACTTATTATAGGTATTTAAGCCCCATATAAATCCTCCTCTAATTTAATCTGCAACAAGTAAAAATCTTTTATACATATTTTCTCCTTTAGGCTTCTAAGATAAGGAATACTATTAGTACTTGGTTTTAAATCATGTGTAAATACTTCCAAAAACAACTGGATTTGGATAAGAAAAATATAGGTGGGGGAAGCAGTGGGTGGGAATGTTGAAGATCTCAACTCCAAACAATTCTATAAACATTAATCTGCAAGATTTAGGCTAAAAATAATTTGCATGCTATGTTGTAGATTGGTTGCATAGACCCATGACTTTCCATTTAGGAAAAATCACAATATCATTTTAAATGTGAAGAAACAATCTTAGAGATATAATTTCCCCAAGGTCATATGCTTAGTTAACCACAGAGCTGGAAAAAGCTTCCCAGTTTCCTGACTTTCAGTCTCAAACATGTTTCATTATACTTCTGTAGTTTATATATTAACGAAAAGATTTTACTTACTTGCCCTTCCTTATTTCAGAAATTATTTAATGTAACTTGTATTGTTTTCATACATCTTTATAAGTGCTTTTAATTTCAACACATTACAGTGATTTTACATAAAAATAAAAGGAATAGTTACAGCTGCTAAGCAGTTCTCAAAAGCCATGAATGAGTACTTGTTAGCTAATTTGTAAAGTAGTGCTCAAAATTCTGCAAGCCAGGCTTCAGCAATATGTGAAACGTGAACTTCCTGATGTTCAAGCTGGTTTTAGAAAAGGCAGAGGAACCAGAGATCAAATTGCCAACATCTGCTGGATCATGGAAAAAGCAAGAGAGTTCCAGAAAAACATCTATTTCTGCTTTATTGACTATGCCAAAGCCTTTGACTGTGTGGCTCACAATAAACTGTGGACAGTTCTGAAAGAGATGGGAATACCAGACCACCTGACCTGCCTCTTGAGAAATTTGTATGCAGGTCAGGAAACAACAGTTAGAACTGGACATGGAACAACAGACTGGTTCCAAATAGGAAAAGGAGTACGTCAAGGCTATATATTGTCACCCTGCTTATTTAACTTATATGCAGAATGCATCATGAGAAACGCTGGGCTGGAGGAAGCACAAGCTGGAATCAAGATTGCCAGGAGAAATATCAATAACCTCAGATACACAGATGACACCACCCTTATGGCAGGAAGTGAAGAAGAACTAAAGAGCCTCTTGAAAGTGAAAGAGGAGAGTGAAAAAGCTGGCTTAAAGCTCAACATTCAGAAAACGAAGATCATGGCATCTGGTCCCATCACTTCACAGCAAATAGATGGGGAAACAGTGGAAACAGTGTCAGACTTTATTTTTGGGGGCTCCAAAATCACTGCAGATGGTGACTGCAGCCATGAAATTAAAAGATGCTTACTCCTTGGAAGGAAAGTTAAGACCAACCTAGATAGCATATTGAAAAGCAGAGACGTTACTTTGTCAACAAAGGTCCGTCTAGTCAAGGCTATGGTTTTTCCATTGGTCATGTATGGATTTGAGAGTTGGACTATAAAGAAAGCTGAGTGCCAAAGAATTGATGTATTTGAACTGTGGTGTTGGAGAAGACTCTTGAGAGTCCCTTGGACTGCAAGGAGATCCAACCAGTCCATCCTAAAGGTGATCAGTCCTGGGTGTTCATTGGAAGGACTAATGATGAAGCTGCAACTCCAATACTTTGGCCACCTGATGCGAAGAGCTGACTCATTTGAAATGACTCTGATACTGGAAAGATTGAGGGCAGGAGGAGAAGGGGACAACAGAGGATGAGATGGTTGGATGGCATCACCAACTCAATGGACATGGGTTTAGGTGGACTCTGGGAGTTGGTGATAAGACAGGGAACCCTGGTGTGCTGTGGTTCATGGGGTTGCAAAGACTCAGACACGACTGAGTGACTGAACTGAACTGAACTTGTGTGGTAAAAAAAAATACTTGCAGTTTGAAAGAAATTGAAGACCTGAACACATGAAAGGACATGTTCATGGATCAAAAGACTTAGGATTAAGATGTCAACACTTCTCGAATTGTTCTGTAGATTCATATCAAATTACAAACTGCCCTCTTTGTAGGAATTGGCAAGCTGATGGTAAAGTTTGGCAAAATTCAAGGGAGCCAGAATAGCCAAAATAATCTTTAAAAAACAAAGTTGAGGGACTCAAACCAACTAATTACAGACTTACTGCAAAGGTACAGTAACCAAGACTGTGTGATAATGGGCATAAGAATAGACATATAGGTCAATGGAATAGAAATGAGAGTCCCAGGATAAGGCCTCATCTTTTAAGGGCAGTTGATTTTCTTGAAGGGCACCAAGGCTATTAAAGGAAAATAAAATAGTCTTTTCAACAAATGGTCCTGGGTCAACTGGTTCAGTTCAGTTCTGTTGCTCAGTCGTGTCCAACTCTTTGCCACCCCATATATTGCAGCACACCAGGCCTCCCTGTCCATCACCAACTCCCAGAGTTCACTCAGACTTGCGTCCATCAAGTCCGTGATGCCATCCAGCCATCTCATCCTTGGTCGTCCCCTTCTTCTGCCCCCAATCCCTCCCAGCATCAAAGTCTTTTTCCAATGAGTCAACTCTTCGCATGAGGTGGCCAAAGTACTGGAGTTTCACCTTTAGCATCATTCCTTCCAAAGAAATCCCAGGGTTGATCTCCTTCAGAATGGACTGGTTGGATCGCCTTGCAGTCCAAAGGACTCTCAAGAGTCTTCTCCAACACCACAGTTCAAATGCATCAATTCATCTACATGCAAAAGAATGATGTTGGACCCCCACCTCACACCATATACATAAAAATTAACTCAAAGACCGAAATGTAAGATCTAAAACAGTAAAACCCATAGAAAAAAACAGGCATGAAGGTTCATAACCTGGAATTAGGCAATGGTTGCTTAGCTATAATAGCAAAAGCAGAAGAAACAACTACAAAAAGAGACTAACTGAACATCACCAAATTTTAAAAACTGTGCTTCAAAGGACACTATTAAGAAAGTGAAAAGACAACCAACAGTATGGGAGAAGTTTTTTGCAAATCACATATCTAAAATGATTTGGTGAAAATATGATAAACGTAAATATGGCTAAAAACGGGATTTGGATACCCAAAGTATAGAGATACAAGGGGAAAAAACTAGGATATGTAAGGAACTACTGTAACTCAATAAAAGGAATAAATTATCCAGTCAAAAATGTGCAACATCTAGGTAATATCTATCACCATAATATAGTTACAAAAATTGTTTCTTCCTGTGATGAGAACTTTTCACACCTCTCTTAGCAACTTTTAAATGTATAGACATTTTTTAGACTTTTTGTGATGACCGTTTCATGATATACACTGAATCATTACCGTATACACCTGGAAGTAATATACTATTCTATGTCAATTATAGCTAAATAAAAGGAAACTCTTAATCAATTAAAAGTTATGTAACAAAGATTCATAATATTACACTTAATGATTAAATGTAAGAATCATTCCCTTTAAAATCAGATTGAGACAAAAATTATCTTGTCTCATTGTCACTGTTTCTATTCAATAATTTTGTAACTTCCTTACAAAAGCAGGTAGAGAAGAAAAATAAATTCTCAAGATTTGAAAAAGAACAAAACTACTTATTTAGAAATTCTATAGTGGGCTAAATATAGAGAGCACTTTTATCATATCTGTGTAACTCCGTCTCTTCAGTTGCCCTCCCCAAATTAGGAGACAGAACTCATGTTTTCACCATCTTTTATAGCTAAGACATCATCGTTTGTTGTGGGTTTTGTCAGCTAGACATATATGTGCAAGAATCCTATCTGATAGTCAATTATGTGAGGAAACACTTTGGGGAGCTTTCAGTTATGCTCTCATTGGTAGTGACAGAGGCACCATAAACCTATCAATTCCGCCAGCATTTAACCAGAGATCCAGTGCAGTTCCAATCAAAACAGCCACAGAGATTTTATGGAATTTGACAAAGTAAACCTAAAATTCATACTTAAGAGCAAAGGTGTAAGAATAGTTGATAATTTTGAAGATGCATTAAAAGGTAGAGGAATTTGAACAGCAAGCAAGGTATGTTAAAGTTTTTAAGAGTCAGGAAGAGAAAAATAGCCCAATGAAATAAAATGGAGAGGTGTGGGACAGACCAACTTGAAACATGAACAAAAAAATGCAGAAAGGACAGATTATTCAATAAACAGTGCTTCAAGAATTGGTTATCTATATGGAACAAAAGTCCAATCGATTTTCTACATCCCAACAAAATAAATCAGGTCACGTGGAATAAAGATGCAAACAATAATAACACTGCTAAGTCACTTCAGTCGTGCCCGACTCTGTGCAACCCCATAGACAGCAGCCCACCAGGCTCCCCCGTCCCTGGGATTCTCCAGGCAAGAACAATGGAGTAGGTTGTCATTTCCTTCTCCAATGCATGAAAGTGAAAAGTGAAAGTGAGGTCGTGTCCAACTCTCAGTGACCCCATGGACTGCAGCCCATCCATGGGATTTTCCAGGCAAGAGTACTGGAGTGGGGTGCCATTACTTGATGTTTATTATGTGCTGGTACAATTTTAAGCATTTTACATATCCCAATTTATTTAGTCCTCATAACAACCGTGTGAAGTAAGTACTACTAATATCGTTTCCATTTTATAGATGAGGAAACTCAGGCAAAAGAGGTTAACTAAGTTTCCCCAGGCCACAGTACCATAAAGTAGAAGAGCTATGATTTGTACTCTGGTAAACTGCATCTTGTCTTTTCCTTGGGGATGGTCTTGATCCCTGTCTCCTGTACAATGTCATGAACCTCCGTCCATAGTTCATCAGGCACTCTATCAGATCTAGTCCCTTAAATCTATTTCTCACTTCCACTGTATAATCATAAGGAATTCAACTTAGGTGATACCTGAATGGTCTAGTGGTTTTCCCTATTTTCTTCAATTTAAGTCTGAATTTGGCAATAAGGAGTTCATGATCTGAGCCACGGTCAGCTCCCAGTCTTGTTTTTGCTAACTCTCTAGAGCTTCTCCATCTTTGGCTGCAGAGAATATAATCATTCTGATTTCGGTGACCATCTGGTGATGTCCATATGTAGAGTCTTCTCTTGTGTTGTTGGAAGAGGGTGTTTGCTATGACCAGTGTGTTCTCTTGGCAGAACTCTGTTAGCCTTTGCCCTGCTTCATTCTGTATTCCAAGGCCAAAATTGCCTGTTACCCCAGGTGTTTCTTGACTCCCTACTTTTGCATTCCAGTCCCCTGTAATGAAAAGGACATCTTTTGGGGGTGTTCTAAAAGGTCTTGTATATCTTCATAGAACCGTTCAACTTCAGCTTCTTCAGCGTTACTGGTTGGGGCATAGACTTGGATTACTGTGATATTCAATGGTTCGCCTTGGAAATGAACAGATCATTCTGTCGTTTTTGAGACTGCATCCAAGTACTGCATGGAAAAGAAATGCAAAAAAGCAAAATGACTGTCTGGGGAGGCCTTACAAATAGCTGTGAAAATAAGAGAAGTGAAAAGCAAAAGAGAAAAGGAAAGATATAAGCATCTGAATGCAGAGTTCCAGAGAATAGCAAGGAGAGATTAGAAAGCCTTCCTTAGCGATCAATGCAAAGACATAGAGGAAAACAACAGAATGGGGAAGATTAGAGATCTCTTCAAGAAAATTAGAGATACCAAGGGAACATTGCATGCAAAGATGGGCTCAATAAAGGACAGAAATGGTATGGACCTAACAGAAGCAGAAGATATTAAGAAGAGGTGGCAAGAATACACGGAAGAACTGTACAAAAAAGATCTTCACGACCAAGATAATCACGATGGTGTGATCACGCACCTAGAGCCAGACATCCTGGAATGTGAAGTCAAGTGGGCCTTAGAAAGCATCACTACGAACAAATCTAGTGGAGGTAATGGAATTCCAGTTGAGCTATTTCAAATCCTGAAAGATGATGCTGTGAAAGTGCTGCACTCAATATGCCAGCAAATTTGGAAAACTCAGCAGTGGCCACAAGACTGGAAAAGGTCAGTTTTCATTCCAATCCCAAAGAAAGGCAATGCCAAAGGATGCTCAAAATACTGCACAGTTGCACTCATCTCACATGCTAGTAAAGTAATGCTCAAAATCCTCCAAGCCAGGCTTCAGCAGTATGTGAACTGTGAAATTCCTGATGTTCAAGCTGGTTTTAGAAAAGGCAGAGGAACCAGAGATCAAATTGCCAACATCCGCTGGATCATGGAAAAAGCAAGAGAGTTCCAGAAAAACATCTATTTCTGCTTTATTGACTGTGCCAAAGCCTTTGACTGTGTGGATCACAATAAACTGTGGGAAATTCTGAAAGAGATGGGAGTACCAGACCACCTGACCTGCCTCTTGAGAAACCTGTATGCAGGTCAGGAAACAACAGTTAGAACTGGACATGGAACAACAGACTGGTTCCAAATAGGAAAAGGAATACGTCAAGGCTGTATATTGTCACCCTGCTTATTTAACTTCTATGCAGAGTACATCATGAGAAACACTGGGCTGGAAGAAGCACAAGCTGGAATCAAGATTCCCACGAGAAATATCAGTAACCTCAGATATGCAGATGACACCACCCTTATGGCCGAAAGTGAAGAGGAACTAAAGAGCCTCTTGATTAAAGTGAAAGAGGAGAGTGAAAAAGTTGGCTTAAAGCTCAACATTCAGAAAATGAAGATCATGGCATCTGGTCCCATCACTTCATGGGAAATAGATGGGGAAACAGTGGAAACAGTGTCAGACTTTATTTTGGGGGGCTCCAGAATCGCTGCAGATGGTGAGTGCAGCCACGAAATTAAAAGATGCTTACTCCTTGGAAGGAAAGTTAAGACCAACCTAGATAGCATATTGAAAAGCAGAGACATTACTTTGTCAACAAAGGTCCATCTAGTCAAGGCTGTGGTTTTTCCATTTGTCATGTATGGATGTGAGAATTGGACTGTGAAGAAAGCTGAGCACCAAAGAATTGATGCTTTTGGACTGTGGTGTTGGAGAAGACTCTTGAAAGTCCCTTGGACTGCAAGGAGATCCAACCAGTCCATTCTAAAGGAGATCAACCCTGGGATTTCTTTGGAAGGACTGATGCTAAAGCTGAAACTCCAATACTTTGGCCACCTCATGTGAAGAGTTGACTCACTGGAAAAGACTCTGATGCTGGGAGGGATTGGGGGCAGGAGGAGAAGGGGACGACAGAGGATAAGATGGCTGGATGGCATCACCGACTGGATGGCCATGAGTTTGGGTGAACTCCGGGAGTTGATGGACAGGGAGGCCTGGCGTGCTGCAATTCATGGGGTCACAAAGAGTCGGACACGACTGACTGAACTGACTGAAACTGTGTCTTGAGTTCCCGTTTTATTATTTATTTTTAACTAATTAATTATTTGACTGTGCCAGGTCTTAGTTATAGCATGTGGGATCTGGTTTCCTGACCAGGGATCAAACCTGGGCCCCCTGTATTGGGAGGTGGGAGTCTTAGCCACTGGACTACAACAGAAATCCTGAGTCTCCCTTTTAACCAGTACACTATACTGCACGCCTTTCATGAAGGGTATAAGGACATATTTCTTAAACAAGATTCAAAAATTGCAAACGGTAGCAGAAAAGATTGATAATTGAACAGAAAATATTAAATTTAAGGTCTTCTTTTATCAGATGACAAAGTAGTGAAAATTCAAGCTACAAATGTACAAAGAAACATATCTACCCTAAAGAGCTCCTAGAGTTAATAAGGAAAAAGGCAATAATACAGTTGATACTGTATAAGTGCCAGACTGCAACACAATACTATGCAAGTGGCAGAAATTCACAAAAGAGGAAATTTGAATGACCAATATACTTTTAAATATTCTCAAAGTTTTAAAAAATGAGCAACGGGTATAGACAGTTCTCAAAAAAAAAAAAGAATATATATATTTACAAATAAGCACATGAAAAGGTGTTCACCATTATTAACCAACCTGGAAATGAAAATCAAAGCCATAATAAAATAACACTTCACACCCACTGAATGGCTATAATCCAAAAGACAATGACAAATGTGACAAGAATGTAGAGCAGTTTGAAGCTTCATGTACCACTGGTGGGCATGTAAAGTGATGCAGCTGGTTTGGAAGGCAAGCTGTTTTCCTATGTTTAACTCTATGTTAAACATAGAGTTACCATATGATGCAGCAGTTTCACTCCTAAGAGAAATGAAAACGTGGGCACACAGAAATTTGCACCTCAATGTTCATAACACGAGATTGATAATAGCTAAATGTGGAAACAATCCAAATATTCATCAACTGATAAATAAGTGCTATAGGTGTGCAATGGACTTCGCTGGTGGCTCAGATGATAAAGCGTCTGCCTATAATGTGGGAGACCCAGGTTCAATCCCTAGGTTGGGAAGGTCTCCTGGAGAAGGAAATGGCGACCCACTCCAGTGTCCTTGCCTGGAAAATCCCATGGACAGAGGAGCCTGGTAGGCTTACAGTTCGTGGAGTCGCAAAGAGTCAGATGTGACTGAGTGACTTCACTTTCACTTTATAGGTGTGCAATAGAATAGTATTTGGCGATAACAAGAAATGAAGTACTGATACATTCCACAACATGAATAAACAATGAAAACATGCCAGGTGAAAGAAGCCAGTCACAAAGGACCACATATGGTTCCATTTGTATAAAAATATTAAGAGTAGGTACATCATAGTGACAGAAAACAGATGAGTGCTTGCCTAGGCCTAGAGGTAAAGAGTGAGACAGGAGGAATGGAAGAGTTGGAAGGTTATGGCTAAGCAATGCCAGGTTTCTTTTGGAGTAATGAAGATATCCTAGTAATGATTGTGATAATGAAGTATAGCTTGGTAAATGAGCTAAAAGCCATGAACTGTATCATTTAAATGTGTGAATTGTATGTGAATTATATCTCAATAAATTTGTTACCAAAAGGATACAAATGCAGTGTTTTCAATTTTAAAAAAATCAGAGATGAGGAAAACTATTACAATTTGTGTTGTAAGGTTTGATAACAAAACCATAAATGAAAGAGAATTCTAGTCATGGTTCTTCCACTGCCTACTTTTAAGACCTTGGAACTAGTCGTTTAAACTTGCTGATCTCAAGAATCATCACCTATAGAATATTCTATAAATGCTAATAACCCAGGATTCTAAACAATGGTTCTTAATTTTCAGAATTACAGATATCTTTGCTGCTGCTGCTGCTAAGTCGCTTCAGTAGTGTCCGACTCTGTGCAACCCCATAGATGGCAGCCCACCAGGCTCTGCCATCCTTGGGATTCTCCAGGCACAGATCTCTTTGAGAAGTTGATAAACATCAGAAGCACTCTGGTGAAAATCATAAATAAGGCATTGTTACCAATGATTGCTATTACTATTTCATACTAATTCTGAAATTTGGGGCTAATGAGATAAAAATAAGTATTGGAAAAGAAAAGGAGATTATTATGTACTCAGAAAGGCCAGACAAATTTGCTGAAAAAAATCATGAGAATTAATAAAAGTACTCAATAAAGAATTCTAAATTCATAAAGTCAGTAGCAATGAATAAGAATAATTCAACTAGAAAATATTTTTAAAGGTACACATTCAAATCCATACTCCTGACTTAGTAGATTATCTCAACCCATGAAAATTTTAACAGCCACAGATGACAAAAGCAAAATCCCTTAGATGCTCTTGTAAAGATGCTACAATAAGTTAAATTCCTAATAAGCACTATTTTAAATGCATCCCACAAAACTTGATATGTTTGTTTTTCATTTTTGTTTGGTTCAAAATACTTTGCAAATTCCCTTTGCTATTTCTTTTTGTACCTATGGATTGTTTAGAAGCTTGTTATTCATTTCTCAAACATTTGGGATTTTTCAAATATGTTTCTGTTATTGATTTATAATTCCACTGTGATCAGAAGGTACTTGGTATGACTGGATTATTTTAAGTTTATTGAAAGTTGGTTTAAGAATATGGTCTCTCTTGGTAAATGTTCTTGGCACATTGAAAAAACAGTGTATTGAACCTGCATCTCCTGCATTGGCAGACAGATTCTTTACTGCTGAGGCATTGGGTTCTTAGGGCTGCTCTAACAAATTGGCGACAAGTTGAGGAGCTTAAAATAATAGAAATTTCTTTTCTCATCGTTTTGGATTCTAGAAGCCTCAAATCAAAATATCAGCAAAATATCAAACTATCTTCCTAAGAAGGCTCTAGGGAAGAATCCTCTTCCCGCTTCCACTTTGTGGTGGATACTGACAAATCTTGGCCTTCCTTGGCTTGTGGAAGCTCCAGTGTCTGCTTATTGTCGTTTGGCTTGCTTCCCTATGTGTCTGTATCTTCAAATCTATCTCTCTGTCCTTAGAAGGACACCAGTCCTTGTATTTGGGGCCCACTCTAATCCTGTAGAATTTCATCTTACTTAACTTGATTACTTCTCCAAATGCCCTGTTTTCAAATAAGGTCACATTTATAGTCATAGGGATTAGGAATTCAGCATATCTTTTTTCAGGGGGACGATTCAACTACAGTACTATTCTTTTTTTTTCTTGTCCATGTCTTGCTTGAATCTTGCAGGAGCTCAGATCCCTGACCTGGGATTGAACTCTCTCCAGGCCATGGTAGCAAAAGCCTGGAATCCTAGGGAACTTCCCTATGATACCATTCTTATATCTAGCTTTATATCCTTATATCCCTCCTCATAGAAGGATATCCTTCTATATCTTCAGATTAAAATTTTGACTAAAATTTTTGGTGTACTACTATTAATTATTGAGAGAGAAGTATAGAAATACCTGGGGATGTGTCTTATATCTCAGTTCAGCTCTTATCAATTTTTGCTTCATGTAATTTGAGGTTCCTCATTAAGTACATTAAATTTAGTATTGCTAAATTCTCTTGATGAATGAACTCTTTTTCTTAAGAATGTCAATTACTCCTCTTATTCAGCATCATCCTGGAGTCCTAGATAACATGATAAGACAAGAAAAAAGATATATGTGGTTTATAGATCAGAAAGAAAAACAAATCTCTTATTATTTACCATCTGAACCACCAGGGAAGTATGCAGAAGACAAAAGAGATGCAGGTTTGATTCCTGGATTGGGAAGATGCCCTGGAAGAGGGCATGGCAGCCCACTCCAGTATTCTTGCCTGGAGAATCCCATGAACAGAGGAGCCTGGCCAACTACAGTCCACAAGGTCACAAAGAGTCGGACATCACTGAAGTGACTTAGCACAGCACATCAAGAGCTATGAAAATGTTTATAGTCTTACATGAATTTGATTTCACCATGGAAGATTCATTTCATTCAATAAATACTTACTGACTACTTTTTATAGACTAGACAATATTCTAAACTCCAGGGTTTAGAACAAAGCCCACAAAGACCTGTCGTAATCATATCAAGACTAAGAAAAGTTTGAACCATGTGGGCTGCTCTCCATGGTTCTGAACGATTCTTGCCCACCAAGACATAAGTTTAGTTCACTAATATCTCCTGTGTAAGCTTACACCAGAGTTGTGAAACAGAGTAGGGAAGACAAACTCTTAAGAAGGAAATGTAGAAGACAGAAGAATGGAGATCATTACAAAGGTATAGCCGTTTTGAGAGTCTGGATCAACCACTAGGATCAGTAAGTGAATTTAGTAACATCACTGCATATAAAATCAGTATATTTTTAAAAATCACTAGAAAAAAATAGAGAATAAAAGTTAAAACAATATAGCTTATAACAACATTGAAAGACATCAAATACCTAAGGAAAAATTTAATAAAAGATATGTAAGATCTGTACTCAGAAAGCAACAATACATTACTGAGAAAAATTAGAAGAAGACCCAAGTAAATCAAGGTGTATGCCTTGTCCATGGATTTGAGGATTCAGTGGCGCTTTTTTAAATTTTATATCTTTATTTTTGGCTGCATTTAGTCTTCATTGCTGTGTGACCTTTCTCTAGTTGCAATGAGTGGAGGCTACTCTTTGTTGTGATGCGCAGACTTCTCATTGCAGTGGCTTCTGTTGTTTTAGATTACAAGCTCATGGCAAATAGATGGGGAATCAATGGAAACAGTGACAGGCTTTATTTTTGGGGGCTCCAAAATCACTGCAGATGGTGATCATGAAATTAAAAGATGGCTTGCTCCTTGGAAGGACAGCCATGACCAACCTAGACAGCATATTAAAAAGCAGAAACATTACTTTGCTGGCAAAGGTCCACATAGTCAAAGCTGTGGTTTGTCCAGTAGTCATGTTTGGATGTGAGAGTTGGACCATAAAGAAAGTTGAGTTTCAAAGATTTGATGCTTTTGAACTGTGGTGTTGGGGAAGACTCTTGAGAGTCCCTTGGACAGCAAGGGGATCAAACCAGTCAATCCTAACGGAAATCAACCCTAAGTGTCCATTGGAGTGACTGATGCTGAAGCTGCTTTAGCCCTGATGCAAAGAACTGACTCATTAAAAAAAGCCCCTGATGCTGGAATAGATTGAAAGCAGGAGGATAAGGGGGTGACAGAGGATGAGATATTTGGATGGCATCACCGACTTAATGGACATGAATTTGAGCAAGCTCCAGGCGATGGTAAGGGACAGGGAAGCCTAGTGTGCTGCAGTCCATTGGGTTGCAAAGATTTGGACACTGAGTGACTGAACAACAATGAGCTTTAGGGTGCTTGGGCTCAATAATTGTGGCACACAGGATTAGTTGCTCTGAGGCATGTGGAATCCTCCTGGACCAGAGATCAAACCTATGGCATCCTCAACCAGTGGACCACCAGAGAAGTCTTGAGGATTCAGCGTTTTAAAGATGATGAGTCTTCTCATATTGAAAAAAACTTTTTTGTGGAAATTGAGAATTTAGTGAAACTGATCTAAAATATATGTCAAAATGTAAAGGAATAAGAATAACAAATTTAATATTGAAAAAAAAGGACAAAGCTGAGAATTCACACTGTTGTTGTTGTTTAGTCACTAGTCATGTCCAACTCTTTTGTGGCCCCATGAACTGTAGTCTACCAAGCTCTTCTGTCTAAGGGACATCCTTAGTTGTCATTTCCTTCTCCTGGGGATCTTCCCAACCCAGGGACCAAACCTGCATCTCCTGCTTGGCAGGTGGATTGTTTACCACCGAGTTTTACACTATCAGACACCAAAACATTTCTAAATAAAGTACAAAACCAATGTGCTATTGATTCAAGTGCAAACAAATGGATCAGTGGAAAAGAATAAAAATTTCAAAAACAGACACCAAAATTCTATGCCAGATGCTCATAGACTTAAATATGAAAGGGAAAAAAAAGAGACTTTAAAAATATAACATAGGAGAATGTGTCAAAGACTTCAGAATATGTAAAGACTTTCTGAACATAACACAAGATACATAATGAAAGAGATTGCTGAGTTGGACTTGACTAAAATTTAAATTTTTATTTAACAGATATACTCTTAAGACAATGAAAAAGTAAGTCACAGAATAAGAGGTGATATTTGCAATATACATATATGATAAAAATTGTATCCAGAATATATTTGTAACTTCTACAAATCAATCAGAAAAAGACAAACTGCAATTTTTAAATAGGCAAATGACATGTAGTAGTACTTCACAAAAGGAAACATCCAGATGCCTAATAAGCATATGTAAGTGTGTTCCACGTCATTTATCCCCCAACATAATGGCTAAATTTATGACACTGCTGATACTTAGTGTTGGCAAAACTGTGGAGCAGCGGGAATTCTCATACTCTGCTGGTGGAAGTTTAAAATGATTCAGTCCGATTGGCTTCAGCTACTCTTTACACTAGAATCCTGGGAACTAAATAAATCCATTACTGGCTTCCTTACCTACACCAAGACTCTCTCAGAATCACAAATAAGTCACATCTCAGTTATCTAATAAAGCCAAACAATCTTTTATGGACCCAGCAATTCCACTCAAATACACACTTAACACATATACTATATATGCCCCAAAAGATTTGTACAAGAAAGTTCATAGCAGTTTATTGACAATAGCTCAAAACTAGAAAAACTCTGTTGACAATAGAGTGGATAAATTAGAGTATATTCATGAATACTATTCAAAAAGAGTAAACCAGTGCTACTTGTGGAAAGATATGCTATATGATTCCAAGTAGCAAAATAAAACAAGCAAGTTAAGCTATAATGATATGTCAGGATAGTGTTAACTTTGGTGAAGGAATATTGACTGGAAAGGAGCGTGAAATAGACTTCTGTGGCACTGGTAACACTCTAGATGTTGATCTTGGGTGTGGTTGCGTAGATGTATTCATTTATAAAAGTTCAGTGATCTGTAAATTTTACTTTTGTACACTTATATTAATATTTTATGCCTTAATTTTTTAAATTTGCCTCCCTTCAGAAAACCTCAAGGTACCATAGATATTTTTCTGTTTTCTCTTGAAGTTTTATAGTTTTAGCTTTAGGATTGAGATTTATTACCCATTTCAAGTTAATTTTGTAAGTGATTTGAGACTGAGTTGACATTAATTGTTTTGTACAGATATCAAGTTATCATAGCATCATTTGTTATAAGAACTTTTACTCCCATTGAATTGCCTTGGCACCTTTTAGAAAATTTACCCCATAGCTGAAGGTCTATTTCTGTATTTTTTATTGTGCTCCAGTGATCTATGTCTATCCTTTTGCCAGCACTGCACCATCTTGATCACTATAGCTTTACAGTAGGTCTTGAAATCAGGTCAAGTCTTCTAAATTTGTTCTTGCTTTAAAATTATTTTAAATGATCTTATATCATCTACCAAAAAAATATTTCTTGAATGAGCAACTTTTCAAATATTATTTGGCTACTCTAGGTCACATCTAAAATAAACTTTAGAATGAGCTCATCAATTTCTACAAAAATAACACCACTAGAATGATCATTGGGATTGTGCTGCATCTATAAATCAATTTGGGGAGAACTGAGATATTAGCAATATTGAATGTTCTAACCCATGAACATAGTGTATTTCACCATTTACTTAGTCCTTTCATTTCTCTCAGCAATGTTTTGTACTTTTCAGAAAAGAAATTTAGCATGTATTTTGTTAAATTTATTCCTAGGTATTTAACATTTTGTGTAATATTGTAAATGGAATCTTTTTTATTTCCAATTGTTTGCTACCAGCATATAAAAATATAATTGACTTGTATATTGACCTTGTACCTTTGATCTTGCTTAAATTCATTATTTCTAGCAGTTGGTTTCTAGCATTTTATAATCATTTCTAACATTTTATTAGACTGAGCTCTAATATTTTTATTTGCAGTCAGAAATTTATGCTGGGTTACATAATCAGAGGTCATATTAATAAAGTTTAGGCTCAAGGAGAAATCCTGCCTGGTTTCCTGGAAAGCAGGTTAAAAGCTCTCTGGTGGCTCAGACAGTAAAGAATCCGCCTGCAATGCAGGAGACCTGGGTTTGATCCCTGGGTTGGAAAGACTCCCCTGGAGGAGGGCATGGCAACTCACTCCAGTATTCTTACCTAGAGAATCCCCATGAGCAGAGGAGCCATGGGGTCGCAAAGAGTAGGACATGACTGAGTGACTAAGCATAGCATGGCGCAGCATTTTTATACATCATCTGCAAGTACATAGGATTATTTCTTTTTATTTTTATGCTTTGCATTTATTTTTCTTTTTTATTACAATGACTATTTACAAGGTTGAATAAAAGTATTACCATGGGTATCCTTAAACAACAAGGACCTACTGTATGCCACAGGGAATATTCAATAGCTTATAATAACTTATAATGGAAAATAATCTGAAATATATATATGTGTGTGTGTGTGTGTGTGTGTGTGTGTGTATAACTAAATCACTTTGCTATACACCTGAAACTAACACAGCATTTTAACTCAACTATACTTTTAAAAAATTGTTCGAGTATCTTTTACTTGGACCTGAACTTTAGAAAGAAAACATTGAACATTTCACCGTTGATTATGCTCATGATTTAGGTGTTAACTGAATCATGAGTGGGTGTAGAGATTTGTCTAACACTTTTTCTGCATCTATTAAAAAGACATGTTTCTTTTATTTTCTATTCAGTTATTATGGTGAATACTGATTGATTTTCAAATGTTTCATCAGCTTTGCATTCCAGGGTAAAATCCTACTTTATCATGAAATATTTTCCATTTTACATATTGTTGGATTTGATTTACTAATATTTTATTAATTTTTGAGTCTATGCTCATGAGCCATACTAATGTGTGTAATTTAAATTATTTGTATTTAATATATTTTTCTGGTTTGTAGCTATGTTGGTCACATAGCTGGCAGTTTTCTTTATTTCTGAAAGAGTTTATGCAAGGTTGGTGCTGTTTATAACTAAAATATTTGATTATTTAGCATTGAAACTGTGTTTTTCTTCATCAAAATGTTTCTGGTTTAAAAGTCAGTTTCTAAAAAAAATAAAAAAAATAAAAAAAAAAAAGTCAGTTTCTGGGACTTCCCTGGTGGTTCAGTGATTAAGACTTCCCTTTCCAGTGCTGGGGGTGTAGCTTTGATCCCTGGGGAGGGAACTAAGATCTCACATGCCTCACCATGCAGCCAAAAAACTCTTTAAAAATCAGTTTCTTGAATAGATACAGGGCTATTCAGATTTTGTTTCATCTTTGCCAATTTTAATATGTTATATTTTTCTAGGAAGTTTTCTATTTCATGTAAAGTATCAAATTGACTGGTGAAATGTTTTAATAATATCTTTTATTATTTTAATATTTCTAGGATTTGTGGTTTTAACTCCTTGGTAATATGTGTAGGGTTTTTTCCCCTTAATTAGTTTTTCTAAAGTTTGACTAATTGTGCTAATCTTTATAGCATAATTTGTAAATAATATAAAAATCAGCTCTTACATTCATTAATTTTCTCTAGTGTTTGATGTTTTTTATTATGTTGATTTCTGCTCTTAGCTTTATTTCCTGCCTTCTACATTTAGAGGTTTACCTTGTTCATTTTTAAAGTTTATTAAGGTAGAATCTCTGATCACTGATCTTAAAACTTTCTTCTATATAATTTATTAAGAATTTAAAGCTATAAAGTTTTATCTGAGCACTGCCTTGGTTGCATCCATCATAAAATGGATATCTTGTATTTTTGTTGTCATTAGTTTGAAATATTTTTCCAATTTCCCCTGTTATTTCTCATTTGACCTACAGATACTTAGAAGTTTTTTGTTTAACTTCTAAATATTTGAAGTTTTCCACATGTTATGAACTGATTGTGCCCCACCAAAATTCATATGTTGAAGACCCTACATGCCAGTGTGCCTGTATTTGAAGTTGGAGTCTCTAAGGAAGTAATTAAGTTTAAATAAGATCATAGGAAATGAACCCTGAGTATTCACTGAAAAGACTGATGCTGAAGCTCCAATACTTTGGCCACCTGATGCTAAGAACTGACTCATTGGAAAAGACCCTGATGCTGGGAAAGATTGAAGGCAGGAGGAGAAGGGGACGACAGAGGATGAGATAGATGGTTGGATGGCATCACCGACTCAATGGACATGATTTTGAACCAACTCTGGGAGATAGTGAAGGACAGGGAAGCCTGGCATGCTGCAGTCTATGGGGTTGCAAAGAGTCAGACACGACTTAGCAACTGAACAACAAATGGGGATTAGTGTCCTTATAAAGGGTAATATCAGAGTTCGTTCTCTCTCTCTCCCCTCTCATGCACCCACCATGAAAAGACCATGAGAAAACATGGTGACATGAAAGTGACTGTCTTCAAGCCACTAAGTAAGCACTCATGAGAAACCAACTTGATGCCTTGATCTTAGACTTCAAGCCTCCAGACTGGGAAACAATTAATTTTGTTGCCTAAGCCACCTATGCTGTGTGTGTTTTTTTTTTTTTTAATTTATAGTAATGCTAGTTTTTATGATTGTTCACTCTTATTTTTGTAGGACAGTTTTTCCAGAGTTTCTTCCCCTTCAGCACTTTTAGTATATAGGCTGTGGTATTTTGTTGTAGCAGCCTATTACATGTAGCAGCCTATTACATATTTCATTACATGAAAGATGCCTCTTTCATGATTCTTAATTTAATCCTGTTGTAGTGAAATAACATATTCTACATGATTGTGGCTTTTTTCATTATATTTTTTAAAAGTAGTCCACATCTTTGAGTCAATATCCATTAGGCAACATAAATTTTAAAGGAAATTTGAAAAGTTAAAAAGTACAATTGAGGGGCTTTGCTGGTGACTCAGTAGTAAAGAATCTGCCTGCCAATGCAGGAGACCCGGGTTTGATCCCTGATTTGGGAAGATCCCACATGCTGCAGAGCAACTAGGCCTGTGAACCACAATTACTGAGCCTGTGCTCTAGAGCATGGAACTGCAACTACTGCAGCCTGTGCACACTACAGCCTGCGCTCCGCAACAAGAGAAACCATGGCAATGAGAAGCCCACATGCCACACTGAAGAGTATCCCCACTTGCCCCAACTAGAGAAAGCCCACACAGCAACAAAGACCCAGCACAGCCAAAAATAAATTAATTACTTAATTTTAAAAAGATACAGTTGGACAGAAGAAATCTGTATTTATGAGGTGTTGTGTTCTTTCAATGTTAGTTAAGATTAGTTGTTGGCTTAGTTCACAACCTTGGTGACAAATACTCTTTTTTAATTTATTTTTTTATTGAAGGATAATTGCTTTACAGAATTTTGTTGTTTTCTGTCAAACCTCAACACGAATCAACCATAGGTATACATATATCCCCTCCCTTTTGAACCTCCCTCCCATCTCCCGCCCCATCCAACCCCTCTAGGTTGATACAGAGCCCCTGTTTGAGTTTCCTTAGCCATACAGCAAGTTCCCTTTGGCTATCTATTTTACACATGGTAATGTAAGTTTCCATGTTACTCTCTCCATACATCTCACCCTCTCCTCCCCTCTCCCCATGTCCATAAGTCTATTCTCTGTGTCTGTTTCTCCATTGCTGCCCTGTATATAAATTCTTCAGAACCATTATTCTAGATTCTGTATATTTGCATTAGAATATGGTATTTATCTTTCTCTTTCTGACTCACTTCACTCTATATAATAGGTTCTAGGTTCATCCACCTCATCAGAACTGACTCAAAGGCATTCTTTTTTATGGCTGAGTAATATTCCACTGTGTATATGTACCACAGCTTCTTTATCCATTCATCTGTTGATGGACATCTAGGTTGCTTCCATGTTCTACTGTTGTAAATAGTGCTGCAGTGAACATTGGGATACATTGTCTTTTTCAACCCTGGTTTCCTAGGTTATATGCTTAGGAGTGGGATTGCTGGGTCATGTGGTGGTTTTATTCCTAGTTTTTTAAAGAATCTCCATACCATTTTCCATAGTGGCTGTATCAATTTACATTCCCACTAACAGTGCAAGAGCATTCCCTTTTCTCCACACCCTCTCCAGCATTTATTCTTTGTAGACTTTTTGATGATGGCCATTCTGACTGGTGTGAGGTGATATCTCATTGTAGATTTCATTTGCATTTGTCTAATAATGAGCAGTGTTGTGCATCTTTTCATGTGTTTGTTAGCCATCTGTATGTCTTCTTTGGAGAAATGTCTGTTTAGGTCTTTTTCCCACTTTTTGATTGGGTTGTTTGTTTTCCTGGTATTGAGTTGTACGAGCTGCTTGTATATTTTGGAAATTAATCCTTTGTCAGTTGTTTCATTTGCTATTATTTTCTCCCATTTCAAGGGTTGCCTTTTCACCTTGCTTATAGTTTCCTTTGCTGTGCAAAGGCTTTTAAGTTTAATCAGGTCCCACTTGTTTACTTTTGTTTTTATTTCCGTTACTCTAGGAGTTGGGTCATAGAGGATCTTGCTTTGATTTATGTCATCAAGTGTTCTGCCTATGTTTTCCTCTAAGAGTTAAATAGTTTCTGGTCTTACAGTTAGGTCTTTAATCCATTTTGAGTTTATCTTTGTGTATGGTGTTAGGAAGTATTCTAATTTCATTCATTTACATGTAGCTGTCCAGTTTTCCCAGCCCCATTTATTGAAAAGGTTGTCTTTGCCCCATTGTGTATTTTTGCCTCCTTTGTCAAAAATCAAGTACCCATAGGTGCATAGGTTTATTTCTGGGCTTTCTATCTGGTTCCATTGGTCTATATTTCTGTTTTTGTGCCAGTACCATACTGTCTTGATGACTGTAGCTTTGTGGTATAATCTGAAGTCAGGAAGGTTGATTCTTCCAGCTCCATTCTTCTTTCTCAAGACTGCTTTGGCTATTCAGGGTCTTTTCTGTTTCTATATGGATTGTGAAATTTTTTGTTCTAGTTCTGTGAAAAATGCCATTGGTAATTTGATAGGGATCACATTGAATCTGTAGATTGTGTTTGGTAGTATAGTCATTTTCACACTGTTGATTCTTCCTAACCAGAAACATGGAATATCTCTCCATCTGTTTATATCATCTTTGATTTCTTTCATCAGTGTCTTATAATTTTCTGTGTATAGTTCTTTTGTTTCCATAGGTAAGTTTATTCCTAGATATTTAATTCTTTTTGTTGCAATGGTGAATGGGATTGATTCCTCAATTTCTCTTTCTGATTTTTCTTTGTTAGTATGTAGAAATACAAATGATTTCTGTGTATTGATTTTGTATCCTGCAACTTTGCTAAATTCACTGATTAGCTCTAGTAATTTTCTGATACTACCTTTAGGGTTTTCTATGAACAGTATCATGTCATCTGCAAAGAGTGAGAGCTTTACTTTTTCTTTTCTGATCTGGATTCCTTTTATTTCTTTTTCTTCTCTGATTGCTGTAGCTAGGACTTCCAAAACTATGTTGAATAACAGTGATGAAAGTGGACACCCCTGTCTTGTTCCTGATCTTAGGGGGAATGCTTTCAGTTTCTCATCACTGAGAATAATGTTTGCTGTAGGCTTATCATAAATGGCCTTTACTATGTTGAGGTAGGTTCCTTCTGTGCCCATTTTTTGAAGAGTTTTCATCATAAATGGGTGCTGAATTTTGTCAAAGGCTTTTTCTGCATCTATTGAGATTATCGTATGGTTTTTATCTTTCACTTTGTTAATATAGTGTATCACATTGATTGATTTGCGTATATTGAAGAATCCTTGCATTCCTGGAATAAACCCAACTTTATCATGGTATATGAGCTTTTTGATGTGTTGCTGAATTCTGTTTGCTAAAATTTTGTTGAGGATTTTTGCATTTATGTTCATTAGTGATACTGGCCTGTAGCTTTTTTGGTGTGTGTTGTCTTTGTCTGGTTTTGATATCAGGGTGATGGTGGCCTCATAGATTGAGTTTGGAAGTGTTCCTTCCTCTGCAATTTTTTGAGAGCATTTTAGAAGGAGAGGCATTAGCTCTTCTCTAAATGTTTGATAGAATTCTGTGAAGCTGTCTGGTCCTGGGCTTTTGTTTTTTGGGATATTTTTGATAACCGCTTCAATTTCAGTGCTTGTAATTGGGTTGCTCATAATTTCTATTTCTTCCTGGTTCAGTCTTGGAAGATTGAACTTTTCTAAGAATCTTTCCATTTCTTCTAGGTTATCCATTTTATTGCCATATAGTTGTTCATAATAGTCTCTTATAATCCTTTGTATTTCTGCATGGTCTGTTGTAACCTCTCCTTTTCATTTCTAATTTTGTTGATTTGATTCTTTTCTCTTTTTTTTCTTGATGAGTCTGGCTAAAGCCTTGTCAATTTTGTTTATCTTTTCAAAGAACCAGCTTTAGTTTTATTAATCTTTACTATTGCTTCTTTCTTTTCTTTTTTATTTACTTCTGCTTGGATCTTTATGATTTCTTTCCTTATACTAATTTTGTTTTTGTTGTTGTTCTTCTTCTTTTTCTAGTTGATTTAGGTGTAAAGTTAGGCTGTCTGTTCGATGTTTTTCTTGTTTCTTGAGGTAGGATTGTAGTGCTATGAACTTCCCTCTTAGGACTGCTTTTGCCACATCCCATAGGTTTTGAATTGTTAGGTTTTCATTGTCATTTGTTTCTAGAAATTGTTTGATTTCCCTTTTGATTTCTTAAGTAACCTGTTGGTTATTTAGAAATGTGCTGTTTAATCTCCATGTATTTGTGTTTCTTACAGTTTTTTTTCTTGTAATTGATATCTAGTCTCATAGCATTGTGCTCAGAGGAGATGTTTGATACAATTTCAGTTTTCTGAAATTTACTGAAATTTGATTTGTGACCCAAGATGTGGTCTATCCACATGGAGAATATTCCATGTGCACTTGAGAAGAAGGTGTATTCTACTGCATTTGGATGGAATGTCCTGGAGATACCAATGAGGTCCATCTCATCTAATGTATCATTTAATACTTGTGTTTCCTTATTAATTTTCTGTTTTGATGATCTGTCCATTGTTGTGAGTGGGATGTTAAAAATTTCCTAATATTATTGTGTTACTGTCAATTTCTCCTTTTATATCTGTTAGTGTTTATCTTATGTATTGAGCTGCTCATATGTTGAGTGCATAGATATTTACAATTGTTGTGTCTTCCTGTTGGATTGATCCCTTGATCATTATGTAGTATCCTTCCTTATCTCTTATAATCTTCTTTATTTTAAGGTCTATTTTGTCTGATATGAGGATTGCTACTCCAGCTTTCTTTTGCTTCCTTTTTGCATGGAATATATTTTTCCATCCTCTCACTTTCAGTCTGTATGTGTCTTGAGGTCTAAAGTGGGTTTCTTGTAGACAGCATATATATGGGTCGTGTTTTTGTATCCATTAAGTCAGTCTGTGTCTTTTGGTTGGAGCATTTAATACATTTACATTTAAAGTAATTGTTGATATATATGTTCCTATTGCCATTTTCTTAATTGTTTGGAGTTGCTTTTGTAGATCTTTTTGCTTCTCCTGTATTTCTTGACTATATAAGTCCATTTAATGTTTGTTATGAAGCTGATTTGGTGATACTGAATTCTCATAACTTTTGATTGTCTGAAAAGCTTTTGATTTCTCCATCAATTCTGAATGAAATCCTTGCCGGGTACAGTATTCTTGGTTGTAGATTTTTCCCTTTCAATACTTTAAATATATCCTGCCTTTCCCTTCTGGCCTGAGATCAGCTGTTAAGCGTATGGGGTTTCCCTTGTATGTTACTTGTTGTTTCTCCCGTGCTGCTTTTACTGTTCTTTCTTTGTGTTTAGTCTTTGTTAGTTTGATTAGTATGTGTCCTGGCACATTTCTCCTTGGGTTTATCCTGTATGGGACTCTCTGTGCCTCCTGGACTTAATTGACTATTTCCTTTTCCATGTTGGGGAAATTTTCAACTATAATCTCTTCAAGAATTTTCTTACACTTTCTTTTTCTCTTCTTCTTGTGGGACCCCTATAATTCGAATGTTGGTGCATTTGATATTGTCCCAGAGGTCTCTGAGTCTATCCTCAGTTCTTTTCATTCTTTTTACTTTATTCTACTCTTCAGAAGTTATTTCCACCATTTTATCTTCCAGCTCACTGATTCATTCTTCTGCTTCAGATATTCTGCTATTGATTCCTTCTATAGTATTTTTAATTTCAGTAATTGTGTTGTTTGTCTCTTCATGTTTATTCTTTAATTCTTCTAGGTCTTTGTTAATTGATTCCTGCATTTTTCCATTTTGCTTTTAAGGTTTTTGATCATCTTTACTATCATTATTCTGAATTCTTTTTCAGGTGGTTTGCCTATTTCCTCTTCATTTATTTGGAGTTCTGTGTTTCTAGTTTGTTCCTTCATTTGTGTAGTATTTCTCTGCCTTTTCATTACTTTTTTTAAACTTATTGTATCTGAGGTCTCCTTTTCCCAGGCTTCAAGGTTGAATTCTTTCTTCCTTTTGGTTTCTGCCCTCTAAGGTTGGTCCAGTGGTTTGTGTAAGCTTCTTATAGGGTGAGATTTGTGCTGAGTTTTTGTTTGCTTGTTTGTTTTTCCTCTGATGGAAAGGCTGAGTGATGTGGTAATCCAGTCTGCTGATGATTGGGTTTGTATTTTTGTTTTGTTTGTTGTTTAGATGAGGTGTCCTCCACAGGGTGCTGTTGGTGCTTGGGTGATCCTGGGTCTTGTATCACAGTGGTTTCCTTTGTGTGAGTTTTCACTCTCACTATTTGATACCCCCTAGGGTTAGTTTTCTGGGAGTCTAGGGTCTTGGAGTCAGTGCTCCCACTCCAAAGGCTCAGGGCTTGATCTCTGGTCAGGAACGAAGATTCCACAAGTGGTTTGTTATGGCATTAAGTGAGATTAAAACAAATATCCAAAAATGAGAAACAAAGATGAACCCCAGAGAAATGGCAGTTACAAAATCAGGCAAATAATAATTAAAATAATAGAATATACACATATGCATATATACCCATGAACAAAGTCGAAACAGTCCAACAAAAATAAAGTACAATAGACTGACCCAGTGAACAAAGGAAATAATTTATATTTACCAGTTAAGAACAAAATTAACTAAAGCACAAACTAGAAAACAAAACTAAAGCAAGATGCCAATTGGGGAGTAAAACAATGAAAATAAAACTAACAAATATGTTGAGAGGAAAGGAAAGAAAGAAAAGAAAAAAGAATAGCTATGCAGAGTTAAATAGAGGTAGATGAAGAAGATTTATATACATTGAAGATTAACTGCAAGGGGAAAAGAACAGTAGGAAAAGTAAACAAAGGAATAAATGTAGAAAAAGTAATAATAGGTTTAAAAAAAATTTTTAAGAGAAAAACAAAACTCCCCAGAACTGCAAAATCCCAATATAGAGGCAGAGGTTTATAACAATAAAATTGTGACTGAGAAAAAAGAAAAAAAGCTCAAAAGTTTAGTTAGATTTCATAGTGCCAATAAAATCAACAACTACAATGGGGGGTGTGGGGGGGGGACTCCAAAAGAATCTACAGAACAAGTCAAAACATAAGAATAAATGCTTTTCTTGAGTCACTGTTGTCAGAGTCCTTTCCCTTGCTGAGACTCCCAGTCCACTTCACCTCCCTAGGATGCCCTCTCTAACACTATGCTGATCTCTGGACTTGCTGTGAGGGCAGCTCAGATTCTAATCTGCTCCTACTCCTCTGTGTTCTAGCCTCCAATGTCCACAGCTATCAGAACTAGTGCATTTTCTTCCGTGAGAGCTGTTAATGACCTTTTATATATTCCACAGACACAAAGTCTGCCTAATCGATCCTGTGGATTTAATCTGCAGCTTGTATAGCTGGTGGGAGGATTTGGGGTGGTCTTCCTTAGACACACTGCCCCTGGGCTTCAATTGTGGTTTTATTTTTACCTCTGGATATGGGTTATCCACTGAGGTTTGCTCCTGAGGCTGCCCTGGAGGACTTGGTTTTGCCCCTGTGAGGGCAGGTGTGGAGGCGGTGCAGCTGCTTGGGTTGCAGGGGTTCTGGCAGCACTGGGTACTCAGGGGAGTTGGCAGCTAGGGCAGCAGGAAATAAGTGCTCTAGAAGGGTATGGCAACCAGCATTAGCCAGTACGCTCCAGTATTCTTGCCTGGAGACCCCCCTTCCCTGACAGAGAAACCTGGCAGGCCACAGTACACAGGTTCGCAAGGAGTCAGACACTACCGAAGGGACCCTGCGCGCATTGACACAAGACTGTTTTCCTGTGGCAGCTCTGCCCCAGTGAAAGTTGAGTGTGAAAGTGGCGCAGCTGCCTGGCTTGCAGGGTCCCTGGTGGCTCCAAGTGTGCAGGGACACGGACTGCCTCCGCCGCAGGAGTTATGGTCCTATCAGAGTTTTTTTGCAAGCCTCTTGTAGCTGGCGATCAGAAGGCCTCTTTGGCCAGTCTTTGTCCGTAGCTCCACTCTTTCAGGCACTTAGAGGGCTCCCTTGTCTGAGGTCCTTCTCTGTAGTTCAGTGCATCAGGCACATAGAGGGGCGCCCCCTGACTGGGGTCCTGTTCTGTAGATTGGCACATCAAGCACTTAAAGGAGAATGCTGGGTGGGATCCTACACTGTAGTTCAGTGCGTCAGGCATTTGATAGGCCAGCATCTCTATTGTTCAGCTGCCAATGCTGGCGTGTGGGGGGAGAGAGGCTATGGTGATGGGTCCACCTACTGTGCGTGACTCAGCAGTATCGCCTTGCTTCCATGGCTGCCTGGCTTTCCTCCACAGGCACCCCCCAACCACAATCTCCTCCCTCACATCCCCTCGATCCGTCTTTCCACAGTCAACAGCAGCCCTTGCCCTGGGATTGCTCTGCAATCCCTAAACTCCAGCTCCCAGCCACTGTGCCATCTAGGGTATGTATGGCTGCAGCAAGGACTGTCTGCTTCTCATTCCGTTTAGGCTGCCACAGATCAGCTGTTTCCCTCTCAACCTTAAATGTTTCTCCTCTGACTCAGACAATTGCTGGGATGTGGGGATTGGATCCCTGCTTCAGTTCCCCCACCTGCCGAGGGCAGGTCCAGTCCTACTAACACTCCTGTTTTTCCCCCTAGTTCCTTTATCCCACCAAGTTTTGTGTGGGTCTACATATTCTTTTCTGCTGGGCAGGCACTCCTGTCTGCTCTCAGCTGGTGTTCTGCATGCACTTCTGTGTCTGAAGCTGTATTCCTGATGTATCCTTGGAGAGAGATGTATTCCTCGTACACCTACTGCTCTGCCATCTCCCAAAGTCTCTCAATACTCTTAAAAGGTTTCTATTTTTTTTAGGTGGGGCTTCCCAGGTGGCTCAGTGGTAAAGAATCCATCTGCCAAGCAGGAGACTTGAGTTTGATCCTTGGCGTGGAAAGTTCCCCTGGAGAAGGAAATAGCAACCCACTCTAGTATTCTTGCCTGGGAAATTCCATGGACAGAGAACTTGGTGGATCACAAAAGAGTCAGTCCCAACTTAGTGACTAAACAACATCAAATATTCTTAAGTGGTGACAAAAAGTAATTGATTTTGCTCTAGTTATTTCATGTGTATGTACAAGAACTGAGTTTTATATTGACTGGTGATTCTTGGGTTGACATTTTAGATTGAATCCAAGTCACACCCACTGGAAAATTGAATCCTCTCACATCTTAGGTCTGAGCACTTTTTCTCCTCCTAGACATGCATTTAGAAATCAATGTGCTAGCCTTTCTTTCTGCTGACAGGCAGTAGTGACACTGCAAATATAGGTTTTGGCTGATAGCAGCTTAAAATAAACATCTTAATAATGACAATAGTTTTAAAACAAAAATTAAATAGAAGTTATTCTATAACAGTGAAATGACAGAAGCTAGGATTCCTTTTCTGAGGCAAAACACTTTCACAGCACTTTCTGTCCTCTATTTTAAGGGTCAACACTGACTGTCCTTGGGTAGAAAATTGAGACCACTGTTTGGGTAATTTAGTTCTTCCCTCATCCACTTTTCTTACTAATCCCCCAGTTTCCAAAATGACACAAAATAAGACAAAGAACAACCAATTTAGTCATAGTTATTTGGAAAGTTAAGACCAAAGGATGTCATTTGGTTTGAATTACATGGTTTGCTTTCCCCAGATAATCATTCTGCCTTGCCTATGTATAGATACCGTCTTAAAGTTGCTGTCATGCAAAGAAATTGAGTACATTTTGCAGAAGCTAAGATGACTCAACTCAAACTCACATTGGACTTTAACTCACCTTGCTTTGAAAGCCACGTTTATAAACACACCAGTAGGTACAAAAGTGCTAATAGTATCTGTGATCCACAGTTGACTCAGTGTATTTATTTACTTTTGCTTGCAGATAATAGTTTATATGTTTAAGCAGTGCTTCAAATATTATCAGAAGGCAGAATCCCTGATACAGTCTTTGTCTTTCATGTCTTGGGCAAGTCCCTTAATGTACAAATACCTATATTCTCTCATTTTTACACATACCTAAAATCTCTCACTTTTTAAAATGACATTATTTCACTTTACATGTCTAAACATTATTATATTTATCCACTGCTTTGAAATTCTGAAATATAGAAATTAAGTATAATTTCTAAAAAGATCTAAAATTCTTTCAACATGCTTCAAAACATATGGTAAAGTTAAGGAAACTTTGGCTTGAATTCTTAAAATTCAAGCAGAAATCCTTCAATGCTGATAGCTACCACTTACAGAGAATTTTACCAAAGGTTCAGCCCTGTTCAGAGTGTTCTAAATGTGTATTCATTGAAATTTCAGTTCTAGGAAGTATCTCCCATTATTATGTCCAGTGCACAACTGAAGATGACAGGGCACAGAGAAATTTATTGACTAACCCAAGAAATCTCATGTAGTAGGTGGTAGAGTTAGAATCTAAACTCACAGTCAGACTGTGACTCCATACTCTTTTATCTATTATATGCTCCATACCCCTTCTATTGCCATGACTCTTTATAATGCTATAATTTGTGTTTTGATTTTCTACTCGATAAATACATGGATCTGAATAGAATCCTTAATATTGTGTTTGAGAAATAATAGAGTTTGTTTTCTGAGAATAACCACAAAGTATAAAGAATATTTGTTTGAAAATAATACATAACATTTCTGCTTTAGTTTGAGGAATCACTGGCACAAGTCTTAAAACCATATGACTACAGAATTGTAAAGTAAAATAAAAAATAAATTAAAAAAAAACATATGACTATAAGGTTTCTTAGAATAAACTGGAACAAACATAAAATGCATCCTGGACCATTTGTTCATGCTTTCAAGCAATCAAGTCAGTGTCCTGGCCAAATTTCCTTCTGAACATTACTCTGCACCACAAAACTAGCGCTAACTTCCAGACTACACAGTGGGCCAGAATATGAAGTTGGAGACATAGTCTTTATGTTGTTATTGTTGTTGTTTAGTCTTTCAGTCGTGTCTGACTCTTCTGTGACCCCTTGGACTGTAGCTTGCCAGGCTCCTCTGTCCATGGGTTTCTCCAGGCAAGAATACTGGAGTGGGCTCTCCAGGGGATCTTCCCAGTCTAGGGATGGAACCTGTGTTTCTTGCATTGGCAGGTGGATTCCTTACCTCTGAGCCACCAGGAAAGCCCAGTCTCTGTATTAGTCACTAAGAAAATAAAATGCTGAGATCATCACTGATACCCACTAAATTCACTGGCCTTACACAGACATTTGATACACTAAATTTGGCAGCCATTATGCAGGTGTGAGAGTCCAAAAATTTCAAGAATATTTTAAAGTTGCTACAGTGCTACATTTGGCCCCATAAAATGTGGAAGAACTTTGAGAGATACAATATTCAAATATAAAGTAGTTTTTTTTAACCATCCTCAGAATCTGTAGGTGTCTCTATTCTTCAACACCAATGAATTAAAATCTGAATATGCATTTCTGCTTTCATCCATCTAAATGCCCTTCCGGAAAGGAATGACGACTCAATCTTCACAATCTCCTTGCAGACATCTGTGCATAATCTCAGCTGCTCTGCTGTAAGCACTGCTTGCAGTGGCATTGCTAGTCCTCCTTCCCTGCTTCTGCGGAGCTCCACCCTCCTATCTGTCCCTCTCCCCACCCACACCTCACCTAACACAGACTCATTGACTCTGCGGTTACTCACACCCCCAGCGCTCGCTGCGAGCCGTGCATCCATGACTGAGGCTTCGTAGAGGCACTCTGCCCACACACAGGATGTGACGCCCACGGAGTGCGATTTTCATCCGACTTCTCAAAGTCAGAGAGTACTTTCTGGGATGTTCTTTGAAAACTGATAACAGGTTTTCTTCTAGAAAATTGCCAGGCAAGTTGAGCTCAATCTATTTCAAGACAATGCCCTTGAAGTTTCAATTTTTAAAAAGCTGAAAGGTTACATTTCTGGCACTGCAGGTTATACCTCTCTTCCAATTATGTCCTTGAGGTCATAATATGAGATATTTTGTACGACTTGGAAATACACACCAGGAATATGAATGATGCCAAGCACACATTTGCAGTCATTTTAGAGCTATGAGAAACATGGTTCCAAAGAAAGTCTAAGTTCTGTATCAAATTGTACCAGGTAAACTTTTCAAATGTAACATAGAATTGTACAACGTGGCCTAATTCCTTCATCAGATTCAGGGTTTCACACTAACTGAAGGGCAAGAAGGAACATAAAAATCTCATATTCAAGAAGAGTTAAAAGCTACAATATTCCAGCCAGGGGATAGTCTAGCCTCTGTTTGGTTGCCCCTGATGATCAAATAACAAAATTCTAATCTACATCTTACGCGTGTGCTAAATTGCTTCAGTCGTGTCCCACTTTTGTGACCCTATGGACTGTGACCTGCCAGTCTCTTCTGTCCATGGGATTCTCTAGACAAGAATACTGGAGTGAGTAGCCATTCCCTTCTCTAGGAGAGCTTCCTGATCGAACCTGGATCTCCCACTTTGCAGGCAGATTCCTTACTGTCTGAGCCACCAGGCTAGCTATTATGTGCCCTTATAATCTACTCTTCTCTGGTCCCAAAATACACACCCTCTTTAGCAATTCCATTTATTGATGATTTAAGTTCCCTCACTTCTCTGAGAATACTTTGATTTGTCTATGTTTCTCTAACAATGAGTGCTTAGAGTTGAACACAGAGTCCCAGATGTGACTGACCAGTACAAGGTACAATGCAACTATTATCTTCCATCATCAAGTATAGATTTTTAAAGGTCACATAACAAATAGGAATTTTAAGAAAGAAAAGTTTTACAGTGCCGGCCATGTATGCAGCAGGCATTCCAAAAGTATGTGTGAATGTTCTTAATGAAAAGCCAGCATGTTTTGCTTGGTTGGTTTTTTTATTTGTTTTGTTTGGGTCTGGCTTTTTTGGCTATGCCCCATGGCTTGTGGGATCTTGGTTCCCCGACCAGGCATTGAACTTGGGCCTTTCCTCAGCAGGGAAAGCACAAAGTCCTAACCACTGGACAACCAGGGAATTGCCTTGTTTGTTTCTGTTTTTGTGTGTTTTTAAGAAAGCTTACAGAATAGAATTGAAGGTTTGCATGCTTAATCGCTGTAGTCGCAAAGAGTGTCTGACTCTTTGCAACTCCATGGACTGTAGCCAGCTAAGCTTCTCTGTCCATGGCGATTCTCTGGGCAAGAATACTGGAGTGGGTTGCCTTGCCCTCCTCCAGGGGATCTTCCCTACTTAGGGATTGAGCCTGCATCTCTTTCTTCTCCTGCATTGACCGGCAGGTTATTTACTACTAATGCCACTTGGGAAGCTGTTGAAGGTTTATGAGACATTTGGTTTTGTATCAGCCTTCTCAGTATATTGGATATTTAGGCATCACATGGACATTATACCCTTCTAAAGAGAAGTTGCATTAGTATCAGTAACCACTTTCCTTTAACTCAATTTTAACTTTTTGGGGGAGGGCTGTGCACTGTGGCATGTGGGTTCTTAGTTCCCTGACCAGGGATTGAAAGATGAGTGCCAAGAATTGATGCTTTTGAACAGTGGTATTGGAGAAGACTCTTGAGAGTCCCTTGGGCAGCAGGGAGATCCAACCAGTCCATCCTAAAGGAGATCAGTCCTGAGTGTTTATTGGAAGGACTGATGCTGAAGCTGAAATTCCAATACCTTGGCCACCTGATGCGAAGAACTGACTCATTGGAAAAGACCCACATGCTGGGAAAGATTGAAGGCAGGAGGAGAAGGGGATGACAAAGAATGAGATGGTTGGATGGCATCACTGACTTGATGGACATGAGTTTGAGTAAGCTCCGGGAGTTGGTGGTGGACAGGGAGGCCTGGTGTGCTGCAGTCCATGGGGTCGCAAAGAGTCAGACACGACTGAGCAACTGAACTGAACTGAACTGATCAAGGTGCACTTGGGTTGAAAGCAGATTTAGGAAGCACTGTTTTGTCCAAGGTGCACTTGGGTTGAGAGCAGATTTAGGAAGCACTGTTTTGTCCAAGCAGGTGACTGCTGGGAACAGGATGTAAAAATTATTCACCATCATTTTCACTTTCATGTCTCCAGCCATTGATACAATGTTTGGCAAAAAGCAGACCCTCCAAAACACTTTGAAAGTCAGTCAAAAGAGGAGGAAGAGGAGGAAAATGCTGGAAGGAAGAAATTTCAGGATTACTGTAAAGATCAAACACACCAGATTAAACCCCAAATATTAGTGCAGGATGGGATATCCAAAATTAGTGTCCAACCTCCTCATATTATATGTGGCACCTAGAGACACAGAATAGTTAAAGTAGCTTGTCCAAGATTACAGTATCTCAGTCCAGTTAGATACTGAGTCACTCCTCAGTGGGACTCCTCTAACACTTAATGCAGAGTTCCTTATGTAATAGTAGTGGAGCTGCAGAGGAATTATCAAGGGAAGGCCCTAGCATCTCCCACTCTGTTCCCTAAGCAGGCCTGGATTGCAGAAAGCTTAAGAAAAAGTCTTAGCTTCCTCCACAGATGTGGAGGAAGTCCTGGGATTTAAATGAGTAAGCAAAAGCAAGACATGGTAGAGTGGTTTGATCCTGAGTACAAGACTAAGGGGCTTACCAGGTGGCTCAATGGTAAAGAATCTGCCTGCCAATGCAGGAGACTCAGGTTTAATCTCTGGGTGGGGAAGATCCTTTGGAAGAGGGGATGGCAACCCACTCCAGTATTCTTGCCTGGAGAATCCCATGGATAGAGGAGCCTGGTGGGCTCCAGTCCATGGTGTCTCAAAGAGTCAGACATGACTGAGCAACTTAGCACACATGCACGAATGGGGATATATTTCATATCAGAAACCAATAGACAAACTTATAAATGTAAAATTGAAACAAATGTTATAAAGCAATACTTACCTTTCTTATATGCTGCATTTTTTTTTCTACTTTTCTTTCTTTCTAATGTATGCTGTATATTTAACCCAACTAAAGTGATTTCACAATCTACCCACGGGTCACAGCCTGCAGCTGAAAGCAGCACTGCATTAGCAAATACTGGGATGTGATTTAGCAAGGTCTCCTCCTCTGTACCCTTTAGTCTTCTTTTTACCTGTGAGCTGTTTAGTATTACTGACTGAACCTGAGATCTACTTTGGAGAAGGCAATGGCAACCCACTCCAGTGTTCTTGCCTGGAGAATCCCAGGGATGGCAGAGCCTGGTAGGCTGCTGTCTATGGGGTCACACAGAGTCGGACACAACTGAAGCAACTTAGCAGCAGCAGCAGCAAAATCTACTTGGGGCTTCTCAGGTGGCGCTAGTGGTAAAGAACACGCCTGCCAATGAAGGAAACATAAGAGATCCGAGTTCCATCCCTGGTTAGAGAACAGAGGGCATGGCAACCCACCCCAGGATTCTTGCCTGGAGAATCCCATGGACAGAGGAGCCTGATGGGCTACAGTCCATAGGGTCACAAAGAGTCGAACATGACTTAAGTGACTTAGCATGCACACAAGATCCACCTAGGATGAATCCAAATAATAAGTGTTAAATAATCTTCAGTTATTTCATTGCATTTATATTGGAGCATACTTTGAAGGCAGTGGAAAAAGTGGGGAAAGCCTGAAAATAACGATTATGGTCATCAAAGTCATATCTTTGCAAGACCCACATAGTGAAAGAAGGGGAATCACAACTACATCATATTCTAACATAATGGCTATGCTGTTAATAAGAATGAGGTAGTGATTTGCAATAAGCATTGAGATGTTTTGTTTAGTAAATAAAGCAAGACGTACAATGGTGTATACAGTATGCTTTTATTTGTGTGCCCAAGGGGGTGTGTATATATTTGTGGGTTTGGTATGCACAGAGTATCTGGAGGATAAAGTGGCCACCCTGGTGGGTCATTGGTTGGATGACTGTGGGAGGGACTTTTTTTTCCACTGTATTTCCTTTTATATTTTTTTTAATATGCATTACTCTTTCAAAAGTAATGACATATGATTAGGTGGATAAATAAGCATACTTTATGAGAGGCAGGAAAATCTGAAAAATGAAAGGACATCCAGTGTTTGCTTTTGTTAAGTCATTACTAGTGATGATAACTCTGAGAAATAAAAGGAAAGCTCTAGGTCCAAGTCTTGAAGATGTCTGTGAATGTGCTATAGTGACTTAGACATTCCACTTCATTTACTATACTCTTAACCTTATAACAACAATCACCTCTCTGGGGTATGTTCTTTATTCCACCTTTTCCCTAATATACCTTCCTTTTTTGTTTGTTTTTAAATTTGTTTGGCTGTGCCTGGTCTTAGTTGTGGCATGCAGGATCCTTATTTGTGGCATGCAGGAGCTATTTGAACTTCCCAGGTGGCGCTAGTGGTAAAGAACCCGCCTGCTAATGCAGGAAACCTAAGCCATGTGGTTTGGCGCCTGGGTCAAGAAGATCCCCTGGAGAAGGAAATGGCAACCCCCCCAGTATTCTTGCCTGGGAAATCCCATGGGCAGAAGAGCCTGGCAGGTTATAGTCTATAGGGTTGCAAAGAGTTGGACAGGACTGAAGTAACTTAGCATGCCTGGATCTAGTTCCCTGACCAAGGATCAAACCCATGTCCCCTCCACTGGGAGTACAGTCTTAGCCACTGGACCACCAGAGAAGTCCCACCAGGGTTTTGTAAATACAGAAAGAGGAGTCCAAATATGCTTTCTCAGTATGTTGCAGGTTCTTCTGCTTTACCTGCAATGGGTTAGAAGTGCCAGAGACAGGAGAAAAAGGAGAAACTGAACAAGAGGCATGTCCTGAGGGGCAGGTCTCCAAGAGGGGAAAGCGAAGAGGGGCTGCTAGTACGTTGGGTAATTCAAGAAGGATAACAGCAGTGGTTTTCAAACTTTCATATCCACAAGAATCATTAGGATGCTTATTAAAAATTAACCTCCCTTCTGGTACAGGCGGGTCTTGGGACTCTTGGAATAGATAAATTCTCTTTTCTGAAGCTTCTGGGAGAAGGCTTACATAAAGTAAAGCGCAAACATCCTGTGAGAAACAAACACAGGCACATAAAACAAGACACAACAAAAATACAAAACAAGAGATTGGGACTTCCCTAGGGATCCGGTGGTTAAGACTCCATCCTCCCACTGCAGGGGGCATGGGCTCCATCCCTGGTTGAGGAGCTACTACGCATATACTGACACAAGGATGACTTATATAAGAAAAAAGTCTGCTTCTAAGGGCTTTGTTTGTGGCTCAGCTGGTAAAGAATCCACCTGCAATGTGGGAGACCTGGGTTTGATCCCTGGGTTGGGAAGATCCCTGGAGAAGGGAAAGGCTACCCGCTCCAGTATTCTGGCCTGGGAAATTCCATGGACTGTATAGTCCGTGGGGTTTCAAAGAGGTGGACATGACTGAGCGACTTTCACTTTCCTTTAACCTCTAAGGCAGGTTTCCTTAAGAGAGTTATAGGTACATGTAAAGAACAATACCTGGCACAGATTATGAGTTTGAAGTGTGAGCTATTATGACTTTTAAAGGATATGTATAAAAACAACTGTTATATAGATGAACCAACTCTCCAGGTGATTCAGGGACCTCATATTATGAGACGTATTTCTCTATGACTTCGAGTTCTGGGTCTGAGAATGTTAGTTCTCTAGACAATGAGTCAAGTAAAATACTTAAGAGTCTATACAGTATGCCAACAGTGTTTGAAACTAATGATACCGTCCTGTCCCATTGGTTTAAAACTTGTATCTAGACTGTCATCAGTGGCACATTGCAAGCAAAACCATTATTAAAAGCACAACATCACAAACATGTAAATGTACCTTTGACTGTTTCCCTTGCTTCATCTCCCTAGATTGTTTTCAGTTTTATTTTGTTTTCCTTTACAAAGTTGATGAATACCCAGGCACCAGTCCCAGCCTGGGTTTAAACTTTGTTCTAAATGCCTGAATAATGTCCCAGATTCTGTCTCCTTTTTTAAAGCAACAGCCTTTCAGCCTACCATGAGTCACTCCTCAAACAGATGTGAGTTTTCCTGTTAGCACAGCCAGTGAACTCCATCTGCAATCCCAGTGTTAACACCTCCTTGGGAGTTTCCAAACCTGGGTAATCACGTAAATAGCGTCATATCTTATCAAGTTCCCTCCACTCTCAAGAGAACAAGGTTCATTCAATAAATTTTCCATACTTGGTATTTTTAGAGGCCAGCAAAAAAAGGAGGTCTTTAAAATGTTCAATGCCATTCAACAGGCCCAGCATCTTTTAGGGGTCCCTCCTTTTCTTGAGTCTGGGCCATAGATGCCTTGTTAAAACATATAGACATCTTCATCTTTACAACAACACTTTCTAGATGTTGTCTAGCTTTGGCTGTGTTTAAAGCTAGTCAAGAACTAACTTTAAACATTTTCATCTTTACAACAACACTTTCTAGATGTTGTCTAGCTTTGGC
Organism: Oryx dammah; assembly: GCF_014754425.2. NCBI lineage: Eukaryota > Metazoa > Chordata > Mammalia > Artiodactyla > Bovidae > Oryx > Oryx dammah. The sequence continues at coordinate 36,481,117 of NW_024070206.1, forward strand.
TGTGTTTAAAGCTAGTCAAGAACTACCTGTCAAGGCAACCCATTTTATTTTTAAGAAATTTGATAATTAGAAGTCTTCTGTTTCTGTTTCTTCTAAGTACACCCATTTACCCAGACTCATGAGCCTTTTGAAAAAGTGAAATGACTTCATCTTTCATGCAAGTGGCAGCTTTTTCAGCTTTATCAAAACTGCTGTGATAGTGTTTCCTGTTCTCTTGATCTTTTCTTTGGCTCCTGAAAGAAGTGGGAGGGAATTATGCACTGGGATTTACTATAAATGTGAATCTAGTTGTATTTAAGCTTACTGTGTACATAGAGACTCAACAACCAAAAAAAAAAAAAAATCTCTAGAAGACATTGGGAATTAGAATGCACTTGCAACATACCAGGGAATTTTCCTTGCCAGAGGCAGGTGTAATTTGTTCTTTTTTAGTCAGTGTGCTGGGGTGGTGGATGATCTTAATGTGATTCTTTTGCTTTTCTCACAATGTATGTATATTCAGTTTTGAAATGAAATAAAATAGCAGGTAGGGGCTGAAAATTTGGGGGCAGATAAATTCCATGGAATACAGAATGTGCTATTGTTTCTTGAGTTTCTTAAAGGGCAGGACTCTTTTATTCTTCTTGGTATCACCGTGCCTAGTATAATACCATGCACAGAGTTGGCCTATTAATACTTGTTGAGTTGAATTTATCTGAATTTCCAGAAGTGGAGAGATCACCAAAGAGAGATACAGACCAGTAAAATAGGACTGAAATTACTTCAAGGAAGATTTTTTTTAACTGGATTTTTATAATCTTGTCCTTCTATTCCCAAAAATACCCTCAAGGAGATGAAATTATACTGATAACTCTTTGGTAAATGATGTCTAGAGACCGCCTCCCCCCACCCCCCGCCACCACCTTAAAAACTGTCTTTTGAAAAAAACAAAACAAAACTGTGTTTTGAAGTATCAGTATTCTAGTAACCCCAAAGCAGTGACATCCTGGGTTTCATAATTGGCATTTTTTCCTTTCAAGTCAATGTGCATTTTTAACGTGGCCTTCCAAGGAAAGTGCTTTCAATTAAAGGAGAAATTATAGTGATAGGAGAATCTTGGGAAGTATTTTAGTGTCACTGCTACTGCTGCTAAGTTGCTTCAGTCGTGTCCGACTCTGTGAGACCCCATAGACGGAAGCCCACCAGGCTACCCCTTCCCCGGGATTCTCCAGGCAAGAACACTGGAGTGGGTTGCCATTTCCTTCTCCAATGCATGAAAGTGAAAAGTGAAAGTGAAGTTGCTCAGTCGTATCTGACTCTTAGCGACCCCATGGACTGCGGCCTACCAGGCTCCTCCGTCCATGGGACTTTCCAGGCAAGAGCACTGGAGTGGGGTGCCATTGCCAAGTGGTGCCTAAAACTAGCAGCCAGAGAAATCCAAGTCTGTGACTTGGCAGAGAAACAGAGAGGACCACCCCCCAACCAGGAGGAAAGCTGGGTTGAAGGGAAGCGGCTTGGGAACCACAGCCAAGGTGACACTGTGGTCTGCTGGAATTCCCCAAAGCATTCTGACCCAATGACCTACTTAGGAGGGCTGGGAGTCCTGTAGATGCCAGCACAAGTGGAATTGGCAGAGGCCTGTCAGTGCAAAGCTCCCTGTGTCTGTGTGCCCCTACTTGAGGACTGTTCGTACTTTAACCAGATAATTAGATTAACAGCAGCAGTTGCCCAATCACAGGAAGCACGGCTCTTTTCTCAGAGTAAAATGGGCACTAATCTTGGGACTCAGCCAAACTCACTCCCGTAGGAAGAGGGTTGGGAGGGTCTGACTCAGCTGACAACAGAAGTCCAGCCAAGAGGGCAAAGGACAGTGTCCTCTGGTTAAAGCAATCCATGTCTGGGAGATCTGTTGCTTTCTGGCGGCCTCCACTACCAATCTGTCTGTGTTACAGGGACAGGCTCTTGGTCCTCAAGGAGAGAACAAGAAAATGCAAGGCAAAGATCCAATACCAGGAGAAGGAGGGATAACCGACCTGGACAGTACTGAGTGATGCTGTTGTCTTGACAGAAACTATAAATAGCAGGATCCTATTTAGGATGAACAATTAGATCACTCTTGGTATGGGATGCTTGGAATACCAGAAAAACAACTTTTGCACTAGGAACCAAGGTAGAAGCCATCTTTATAAACTGGGGCAAGAGGGGCTTGAAATAGGAGCCAGGCCACTTGGGGCAGGAGGACCATAGATAAGTTGTCCTTGCAGTTACTGGAAATCTCAGAGTCATAAAGTACCAGCCCCATCCATATCAGAACAGCAATAAGTTTTCTCCAAAGAAGACATACAGGTATCTAATAAACCATACATGAAAAGATGCTCAACACCGCTCATTATTAGAGAAATGCAAATCAAAACTTCAATGAGATATCACCTCACCTGATCAGAATGGCCGTCATCAAAAAAATCTACAAATGATAAATGCTGGAGAGAATGTGGAGAAAAGGGAACCCTCTTGCACTGTTGGAGAGAATGTAAACTGATACAGCCACTATGGAAGGCAGTATGGAGATTCCTTAAAAACTAGGAATAAAACCACCATATGACCCAGCAATCCCACTCCTAGGCATATACCAAAACTGAAAAAGACACATGTACCCCAATGATCATTGCAGTACTATTTACAATAGCTAGAACGTGGAAGCAACCTAGATGTCCATCAACAGATGAATGGGGAAAAGAACTGTGGCACATATATACAATAGAATATCATTCAGCCATAAAACGGAACTCGTTTGAGTCAGTTCTAATGACGTGGATAAACCTAAAGCCTATTATTCAGAGTAAAGTAAGTCAGAAAGAGAAAAACAAATACTGTGTACTAACACATATATATGGAATCTAGAAAGATGATGCTGATGAACTTATTTGCAGGGCAACAATGGAGATACAAACATAGAGAACAGACTTATGGACTGGGGAGGCACAGGAAGGAGAGGGAGGGATGTATGGAGAAAGTAACATGGAAACATGTGTTTTACCATATGTAAAATAAATAGCCAATAGAAATTTGCTGTATGACTCAGGGAACTCAAACCGGGTCTCTGTAACAACCTTGAGGGGTGGAATTGGGAGGGAAGAGGGTGGGAGGTTCAGGAGAGAGGGGACATAGGTATACCTATGGCTGATTCATGTTGATGTTTGGCAGAAACCAACACAATACTGTAAAGCAGTTATCTTTCAATTAAAAATAAATTTAATTATTAAAAAAAATAGCAATTAGGGGCCATGTCCTTATTCACAGAAGTGCTTGCAGTCCTTCCAAATGCAGGGGGAAATAGTCTTCCTATGTCCTATTTCTGTTGTCAACCTCCTACTTGAGAAGACTGCTGTTTACTGAGCATGTTAAAGTGGTGGTAACTATGCTTGGAGAAGAGAAAGCTCTGTACTCAATATTCTTTACAAATACATGGGGAAGACACTGTGCTATATTAAGCAGAAACTGCAAGTTGCTTATCATCTGAATGGAAAGTTAAATAGTTATCATTTTAAATAGTAATCCAAGACAGCAACAGAAGAGTTATCACAACATAGGCCTGGTTAAGTCAAACCAGTTGTGTTAGCTGTGATTTTTATGAGAGTTTAGAGAAACAGTAAGGATTTCAGGTTGGGAAGATGAAATTGATAAGGCAGATATACCTTCCAGTCTTGAAGGACTTCCCATTTATTAAGTACTTGTTACTTGTCACAATTTTGCACATGCAGACTCTGATCTTTTAGAATAAACCTATCAAATGCTTATTAGTATCCATGTTCCCTCAAGGAGGAGACTGAGTTCCAAAGGTTTTAGCAGCTTGCTTTAAGTCCTCAGCCACAAAATAGTAGAGAGAGCTTAAATTCAAATATGGATCTGTAAAGAAAAATACACACTCCCATTGTGGGTCTGCCCTGCTCTCAATACTTTATGATAATATGCCTCATTTCTGATACAAGATGTGTGGGTTTTCTATACATTAGTGAGTTCTGGGACACCAACTGGGTGTCCTACAATTTTACCCAATTCTGACAGTATCTACCTGGAAATAGCATCGGATCCCACAAGTTAAACTGTCAAAAGACAATTTAGTAATTAATAGTATATCCTTTATTCAAGGGAAAATAATACATGGAAGAGAGTACAGTGCCTCACAAGTGGAAGAGCAGTCTTCCCAAGAGATGTTTGGGCCAGAGTGAGTTTTAAAATGTTAGAAGAGGCAACATGGAAACAGCAGATGATTGGTTTAGAATGTGAATATTTCCTCTGAAGGCTAACAGTCAATCAGGGAATAAGGAAAAACTATCTGCCTTAAATTAATTGGCTGAGATTACATATCTGACCTTATTTAGATTAATGAAGTTGGTACAGATTCTTGGCAGGTGGAGAGTGGCTGGCTGGATATCCTGCAATTCTGATCAAGTGGAGAATTTACCGGTACACCAAAGTTAAAGTATTGGTTTGCTGATGAGGCAGGAGCAGCTCCATCTTGGACCTAGAAATTTATTTTAACAGGGCTCAGTCCCACAAGACTGCCCCACCCCCACCCCTTTCATATATGGTTCATGCACCAATGGAGAGTCCAGTTGTCACCTGAGCTGCTGACTGACCAACTGTGAATCGGAGGTTCCCTCAGCCCCCTCCTCAGCTTTGATTCATTTGCCAGAGAGGCTCACAGAACTCAGGAAAACAGTTCCTTTACTAAATTACCAGTTTATTATATTAATAAAAGGATGCAACTCAAAAACAGCCAGATGGAAGAGATGCATAAGGCAAAGTGTGTGGGAAGGGGCCCCATGTGTCCATGCCTATTCTGGGAGTGTCACTCTTAGCCACCCCTCATGTTGACCAACCCGGAGGCTTTCTGAATCCCATTGTTCGGGGGTTTTGTGGAGACCGTTCCATAGCCACGATTGATTAAATCGTTGCTGACTGGTGACTGATTTGACCTCCAACCCCTCTCCCCTTCCAAAAGGTTGGGGAAATAAGACTCAAAGTTCCAACCCTCTATTCATGGCTGGTTCCCCTGGCAACCAGCCCCCATCTTGAGAGGCTCTCTAAAAGTAATACATTCAAGTGTGGTTGAAAGGTTATGAATAATAAGACATTTCCTTCACCTTTATGGCTCTGGAGTTATTTCAGGAACCAAAGATAAAAGACCAAATTCTATAACAAAAGATGCTCCCAGCACTCTTATCACTTAGGAAATTCCAAGAGGTTTTGGAACTCTATGAAATAGAGACAGGGGTAAAGGCCAAACATGTATTTCTTATTATAAATCATAGTGTCTTACTTCAAAGTTTCTATTTTTTTCCACCAGTAGGGTCACAAAATCCAATCAGAGGCCTCCAGTCAGGTTGACGAGTGTGATTAAGTGCAGGGAGACCTAATGATGGAAGGTCTCTTTGAGTTCTGTAAGTAGCTGGATTTGAAAGGAGTGGAGATTTCAGGAAGTGGAAGGGCAAAGAAGTTCCACCAAAGAAGTTCATTCATTCCACCAAAGAAGTTAAGTAAGGAGGACTTGACCTTTAAAAAGTAAGGACTTTATAAAAAAGGCTTTCAGTCAAAGTCCAAAGAGTAGTACAGAACTATTTAATTTAGGGCCTAGTCTTCCATACGTGGAACCTGAGATTCAGCATGGAGCTCAGGGTCCTGGATTGTCCATACAGGCTGCAAGGGCCACAGCAAGGTGTCTGCTATCAAAAAAGCAAACAGGAACTGCCCTGTGGTCCAGTGGTTAAGACTTTGCCTTCTCATGCAGAGGGTGTGAGTTCAAGCCCTGGTCGGGGAGCTAAGATCCCACATGCTTTGGGGCCAAAAAACCAAAACATACAACAGAATCAATATTGTAAGCAATTTAATAAAGACTTAAAAATTGATCCATGTCAAAAAAAAAAAAAAGAGAAAACAGTCTAAAACGAGAAGGGACAGGTAAGCTACACACTAGAAAAGCAAACAAGTGATGCTAACAGCATATAATACAAAAAACAAGAGCTTTGGAGTCAGTTGAGTTTAAATCTTGACTCTCCCACTCATTATATGCATGACCTTGGCTTAACTTCTCTCAGATTCAGTCTTCTGATTTGTGAAATGTACCTACTTAACTACAGACTTGGGCTTCCCAAGTGGCTCAGTGGTAAAGAACCCACTTGCTAATGCAGGAGACTCAGGCTTGAAGGAAATGGCAACCCACTCCAGTATTCTTGCCTGGGAAATCTAATGAACAGAAAAACCTGGCAGGCTACAGTCCATGGAGTTGCAAAGAGCTGGATACAACTGAGCAACTGAGCACAATGCACAACCATGGACTTTGTGGTCAACTCCCCCAAATTCTTTTCACTTCAACTGATCCAGCCAAGCCAATCATGAGATCTTATTCTCCATGCAAATTATTAAGCCAGAATGGCTAGGGGAATATGAAGAAGGATACTATGGACTGAATTTTGTCCCCACAAAATTCATATAATGAAGCCCTAACTCTGAGTGGTATGGTATTTGTATTTGGAGATGGGGCCTTTGGAAGGTAGTTAGGGTTAGATGAGATCATGAGGGTGGGGCCTCAAGATGGAATTAGTGCCTTTATTAGAAGAAACACCAGACAGCTAGAAAAGGCAGAGGAACCAGAGATCAAATTGCCAACATCCGCTGGATCATTGAAAAACACAGATGTCTCTCTCTCTCTACAATGTGAGAACACAAAGAGAAGGCCGCAGTCTATAAGCCAGGAAGAAAGTACTTACCAGAACCTGACTATAGCAGCACTCTGATCTTAGACTTCCAGCCTCCAGACTGTGAGAAAACAAATTTCTTTAAGCCATTCAGTCTATGATATTTAGTTACGGCAGCCCACTGTAGTACAAAGGACTTAGTGGAGGATTCTGGGAAAGGTTTTCCTTTCTCTGCTAGTGGAAGGACAGGAAATCTCTTTTTGTTAAAAAAAAAAAAATGATTTATTCATTTTTATTTTTGGCTGTGCTGGGTCTTTGTTGTGGCATGTGGACTTTCTCTAGTTGTGGTGCACAGACTTTCTAGTTAAGTCATGCGGGATCTTAGCTCCCGAACCCCAGATTGAACCTACATCCCCTGCAATGGAAGGCAGATTCTTAACCACTGGACCATCAGGGAAGTCTCAAGGAAATCTTTTTTTCACTGCATACATCGAAAAGCACACAAGGAACCCCCCAAAGCACATAATGAACCCATTCCACACCACCAGGGAATCAGCTTCAGAACACAGTTAATAACATAGAATTGGACAGAATTGTAAGAAAATGGAGTCAGAATCCTGATGAAACCTTGCCTGGAAGCCAACATTGTGTTTGCTCTTCCTGTTCTATAAGCCCGTGCAAGTTCTTACTCTTTATGCAGTCTTGAGTCCAGTTTCTATTCCTTGCAGATTACTGTAATTTAGGGTTATCAGAAGGCTTCCCAGGTTGCGCTAGTGGTAAAGAACCCACCTGCCAGTGCCGGTGGACCTAAAAGACATGGGCTCCATCCCTGGGTCTGGAAGATCCCCTGGAGGAGGGCATGGCAGCCCACTCCAGCATTCTTACCTGGAGAATCTCATGGACAGAGGAGCCTGGAGGGCTGCAGTCCATAGGGTTGCATAGAATCCGACATGCCTAAAGCAACTTGGCATGCGTGCACACAGAGTTTCTGGAGGACAAAATCAAATAATGAAAGTAAGGTGGCATATGTAAATGATAGCTATTATTATTTCAGGCAAGCAGCTGATTTGTGAGTCACTCAAATCAATCATCATGACTGGGTGACTTACCTGGATATAGAGAAATCTACTATCATCGAGTAAGGATTATGATGAAGAGAACCAGTCTCTGAGAAAAGAGAGAAGACTAGAATAAGAGGTACAGAATTGACCTGGGATTTGCCCATAGCAAACCAGATTTAGATTCTGGCTGACAGTGAAGAAACCAGCAGAAGAAACAAAGCAGAACTGATGTAAATATTAGGAACTACAGTCTCCTTCCTAATTTCCATTTTTCAGCTACAAGTTTTCCTATGAAAAACTTGGCTTATCAAACAGTTGGTTCTACTTTAGGAACTTCCTTAGGTCCTTTCCTTACCCTCATTTGCACTCCCATTATTAATTTCTCTGGAATGTGCTCTTACGTAAACTCTACTTCTCCTGTTTAAGTTCTTACAGTACTTAAACAGGTTAAAAAACAGTCAAATTAAAGGAGTTCATTTAGTTCTCATATTACGGTACTCTTCTTTGGATTCAAATGACTTAGTTGCATATTTAAAGCAAAACAATAAAAATGTCAGAAAATTATTCCAAAACCACATTGTTTACTTGATGGTGAGCAGTTTCTAAACAAAACCAACGTAGCCAGGAAGGCTGCTCTGAGCCACTGGACAGCTCTTCCTTGAATTGTTGTAGCTGGTAATTAAGCTGGTATACATGGTATGATTGTTAGAGTTTTCTATTTTTATCAGTAGTTCTTCTAAATTCTGAAAACTCTTCAGTCCTTGAACTACTTATGAAATCATTTCCTTGTTTTCAAGAAGCAGGCTTCCCAGGTGGCTCAGTGGTAAAGAATCCACCTGATAGTGCAGGAGACTTGGGTTCGATCCCTGGGTCAGGAAGATCCCCTGGAGGAGAAAATGGCAACCTGCTCCTGTATTCTTGCCTGTAAAATGCCATGGACAGAGGAGCCTGGCAGGCTATAGTCCATGGGGTCGCAAAGGGTAGGACCCAACTGAGCAGCTGAGTACATAGGGCAAAATATTAAATTAGCTATTATGATCCTAAAACAAAAATCAAAGAAATGTGCAGGTTTTGACTACAAGGATGTTCATGACAGCATTATTTGTAGTAATAAAAACCAAAATAACCAAAGTCCAATAATTGGGGATTGGTTTAATCAGTTATCTCACATGCTAGTAAAGTCATGCTCAAAATTCTCCAAGGGAGGCTTCAACAATACATGAACTGTGAACTTCCAGATGTTCAGGCTGGTTTTAGAAAAGGCAGAGGAACCAGAGATCAAATTGCCAACATCTGCTGGATCATCAAAAAAGCAAGAGAGTTCCAGAAAAACATCTACTTCTGCTTTATTGCCTACGCCAAAGCCTTTGACTGTGTGGCTCACAATAAACTGGAAAATTCTGAAAGAGTTGGGAATACCAGACCACCTGACCTGCCTCTTGAGAAATCTGTATGCAGGTCAGGAAGCAGCAGTTAGAACTGGACATGGAACAACAGACTGGTTCCAAATAGCAAAAGGAGCATGTCAAGGCTATATATTGTCACCCTGCTTATTTAACTTATATGCAGGGTACATCATGAGAAACGCTGGGCTGGAGGAAGCACAAGCTGGAATCAAGGTTGCTGGGAGAAATATCAATAATCTCAGATACACAGATGACACCACCCTTACGGCAGGAAGTGAAGAAGAACTAAAGAGCCTCTTGTTGAAAGTGAAAGTGGAGAGTGAAAAAGTTGGCTTAAAGCTCAACATTCAGAAAACAAAGATCACGGCATCTGATCCCATCACTTCATGGCAAATAGATGAAGAAACAGTGGAAACAGTGTCAGACTTTATTTTGGGGGGCTCCAAAATCACTGCAGATGGTGATTGCAGCCATGAAATTAAAAGACACTTATTCCTTGGAAGAAAAGTTGTGACCATCCTAGACGGCATATTAAAAAGCAGAGACGTTACTTTGTCAACAAAGGTCTGTCTAGTCAAGGCTATGGTTTTTCCAGTAGTCATGTATGGATGTGAGAGTTGGACTATAAAGAAAGCTGAGCACTGAAGAATTGATGCCTTTGAACTGTGGTGTTGGAGAAGACTCTTGAGAGTCCCTTGGACTGCAAGAAGATCCAGCCAGTCCATCCTAAAGGAAATCAGTCCTGAATGTTCATTGGAAGGACTGATGTTGAAGCTGAAAGTCCAATACTTTGGCCACCTGATGTGAAGAGGTGACTCATTTGAAAAGACCCTAATACTGGAAAGATTGAAGGCAGGAAGAGAAGGGGATGACAGAGGATGAGATGGTTGGATGGCATCACTGACTCAATGGACATGAGTTTGGGTAAACTCTGGGAGTTGGTGATGGACAGAGAGGCTTGGCATGCTGCAGTCCATGGGGTCGCAAAGATTCTGACACGACTGAGCGACTGAACTGAATTGAACTGAACTGAACTTAATCAGTTATGGTACAATGCATAAAATACTATTAAAATATATAGTAAATTATATAAATTTTTATGTATACTGATAACAATATGAGTTAACCAAAATACTTGATATAATCTTATTTATTAGTATGGAAAGATACTCAGAGACAGTGGTGCCTATTGAAATTGTAGGGGAGGGACTTCCCCGGTGGTCCAGTAGCTAAGACTCTATGCTCCCAATTCAGGGGGTCAGGGTTCATCCCTGGTCAAGGATCTAGATCCCACATGCTGCAGCTAAAGATCCTGCATGCTGCAAGTAAGACCCAGCACAGCCAAATACATAAATAAAAATAGTTTTTTAATTGTAGGGGAAGCAGGCAAATAACCCTGTGTCAGGCAGAGAATCGAGGCACCCCTGCAAAGGTCTGCAGCAGCACCCGGGAAAGGGTAATAGAATTTGATGAAGGTGTTACTGTAGAGCCATGACAGTGCCCAATGGGAAAGGACTCTTTTGCAAGCATATGTGGGATACCTCCTGATAACTCCCAGAAATACCTGTGGTCAAACTGGATGAAAGTAGAAGTCCTGCTTCAGTGACTGTGGCACAGAGAATCACTGACATGTAAATGATGCTTGCTATTATATTTCTGTGTGTTCTGCACATGGACAAAGCCTTGGGGAAAGTAGCTTATTTTTTTTCCCATAAAGAATAGTTTTCACTAAATAAATATAAATGACATATTTATACATCTTAAGCAAATTGTTTTCAACTACTTTCAAATACTTGCTTATAAAGTTATGTTGACATTAATAACAATAATTCAATTTCTTAAGAACTCCCTATATTCCTGTATTTTATGCTAGGCATGCAGATAGATGAAAGAAGTAAAAGTTTCATTCCAAGCAGAGCTCATTTTGAAATTATCAGTAAATATGGAGTAACTGTAAATGACTAGTTACAAGGAATTTCACCTGACATTTAACAAACTTTCATGATGTTCCTACCATGTTTAAGACCTCATATACTAAGTCTGTAGGTTGAATGAGATCCCTAATTGGGGAGGAAGATAAGACAATTGATTACTGCATTTTTAGGTATCCCTTGACGTTATGATTTCAAAACCAGAACATCTAATGTAAATCAACAATGAGCCACCCTTATAATAGCAATACAAGTAAGGTCAAATAATTTGCTCCTTGTTCTTCTCTGTTGCTGACACAACCCCCTGTTAAGTTGTCAACCTCCATTATATTCTAGAATAGATCATCCCCTTAGGCAATTCTATAGGCTAAAAGTATAGTTTGGGATTCTTGAGTGTAATTGGAGGAGATTAGCTTGCAAAAATTTCAAAGTTTGTTAGTGCTTTATATATCTTGCCTACTCAGCCAGTGGATCCAACTGAACTACTGACAGGGCAATGACTGGATCACTCCCAAACATCAATGACTTCATTTCCCATCTAGTAGCAGCCAAATGGATGAGAAACTGATGACAGCAATAGAGATATTCCCCAAACTGACAAAGTCACCCCCTTCCCCAATTATTACTTCAGTATCCCAGACCTAAGTTATTGAAACCATTCTTGTTTTGAGAATGGGCATGACCTGATTCAGACCAATAAGGGAAGTTTGCTCAGGACTTTTTGGAAATGTCCTCACTTTGAACATGTGATGACTATGCAATCCCCATGACCTGGAGAGCCTACCATCAGGAAATTAGTTGTGTAATATTAAATATAACCCTTAGGAGAGGATTCTGTGCTAATGCTCACCCCACATACAGCCAAAGAGGACATTGGATAAAAGTGATCATCCCAGAGGATGGAACCAGGGCTCAGTCAGGGCAAGAGAAAGGGTGCAGACTGCCAGTGTGGTTAACCAAGTCCTCAACTCTCCACATGGCATTGAGAGCCCAATATTCCTGTGCAACAGGATGTGATGTGTGTTTGAAACTGTATGTTGTTGCCCAGCCTCTCATTTTCCAACCCTTTAATCACTTTTCTTCTCTGATTATACTGGGTATTGGAGGTTAATTATCATCCAGACATAGCCCTACTGGGGAGCTATAGCTAGAATTGATAAAGATGACAACATAACGCCCAGATTGCTGAACTTGGCATGACTCCTGAGTGAATGTAACTCATGAAAGGGGGTTGTGCATGAAGGTGTATGTACTGGATGCTGCAGTGTACCACCCAGACTCCCCTCCATGACCAAGGTACTATTCCCCAACCAGCTTCCCCAAGTGTTGTCTATTAGTACCTCACGACCAAGTCCCACCCTAGAGATTGTCCTACCTCTGAATTAGACCTGTCCTCAAGGGGAGCCTACCTTCAACGTTACTCACAGGGAGGCCGGGGTGTGGAATGAGGGATGGTACAAAGGCCTCAATGTAGGACAACTCCCTGCCCACCTCACCCCACAAGCTCTGTTACAATGGTATTGCAGTTCAGCTTCTCCCTCTGCCCAGTCCTAATCTCACTCAGAGTGGTTGATCCCAAGAGTACCAAAAATCTTCCTGCACCAAAATTCCTATCTCAGACTCTATTTCCTGGAAATTCAACCTAAGATAATAAATAATGATAATAACATTAGGAAATACTTAGAAGCGACTTATTACACGTACCAGCCACTCTTCAAAGCGTTTCACGTTATAAACTCAATTCTCACAACCCCCTGTGGTAGGTGCCATTACTAACCTTGTTTTACAGATGAAAGAAAACCAAGCACAGAGAGGTTAAGCAAGTTATCCAAGATCACACAGCTGTTAAGTGCCAAAGCTGGGATCTAAGCTTAGGCCTTCCGTTTTGAAAATTCTCTGCTCTTAACTGTGCGGCCTCTTATACATTTGGGATAGTGCTTACCATGTGCTGGCCACTTCCACACCCAGTACCACTGCAGATCAATTCAAGGCCAAGAAAAATACTGAGCTGTCACAGGAAGCAGCTGCAGTCCAGATAGGTTTGGTGGTGGGCTCACCCACTTTTGGCGATCTCCGGATCATCTCTAGCCCCACTGGCAGTCTCAGAAGGAGCAGTCATCAGCCATATCAAGGACACCAGAGAACAAAGGCTCCTCCGTGCAGACTAAAGACTCCATTGCCTTCTTTAAGCAAAGAATATGACAGCACCAGTGGCAGCTAAGGACAAGAAGAAGACTCAGAGGGAAGCCAAGAACCTGAAAAATCTCAGACAGCCTGGCTCCACATTCAGTGCTGTTCACACTCTGCCCGTTGTCTCTCAGCAAGGATGCTAGCAAGCCCAGAGAGTGTCTAGAGTCAACTCCATCATCCTCCTACTCTGCCCTGCAGTAGCAACCAGGTCCTTTCTTTTTGATTTTTATTTTAGATTGGAGTATAGTTGATGGACAATATGGTTAGTTGCAGGTGTAAAGCAAAGTGATTCAGTTATACCCATACAAGCTTATAAATAAGTTTACTTGTATCATTTTTAAAATTCCACATGTAAGTGATAACATATGATATTTGTTTTTCTCTGTCTGACTTACTTTACTTAGTATGATAATCTCCAGGTCCATCTATGTTGCTGAAAATGGCGTTATTTCATTCTTTTTTATGGCTGAGTAATATTCCATTGTATATATGTACCACAGGCTTCCTTGGTGGTTCAGTGGTAAAGAATCCACCTGCCAATGCAGAAGATGTGGTTTCGAACCCTGAGTCAGGAATATCCCCTGGAGAAGGAAATGGCATCCCAGTCTAGTATTCTTGGCTGGGGAATCCCATGAACAGAGGGGCCTGGTGGGCTACGGTCAGTGAGGTCCCCAAAGAGTCAGACACAACCCTGGTGACTAAACAACAACAACAACATATATGTCCCATATCTTCTTTATCCATTGATCTGTCAGTGGACTTTTAGGTTGCTTCCATTTCCTGGCTATTGTAAAGAGTACTGCAATGAACACTGGGGTGCAAGTTTAGTTTTGAATCATGATTTCTCTGGATATATACCCAGGAGTGGGATTGCTGGGTGGTATGCAATCATGTTCTTCAGGAAGGTAACCCTGATGAATTACCATCCTGCTTTCCATGTGCTTGTTCAAGAACTTGGGCCTCAACTCAGCATATAATATCGCCCTGGTCACAAGGGTTATAATAGCAAGCATTAATGTGAAATGTGTTAAAGACATTAGGAAAGCTTCCTTCAACTCACAGGTGGTTATCTCACCACTTGCTTAAGTGGGAGGTGGGCATGGAACTGGCGAGATAAAAGGAAATAATGCTGATGGCCTTGAATTAGATCGGCCCCGAAGCCTGCATTTCCACTGGGCTTGTAGTTGCAGAAGCCAGTATGCCCTCCTTGCTAGTAGGTGTGAGTTAAACTGCCTTTGCCTGCAGCTGACAGCAGAGGCGTCTCCAGCCTTCACTCACACCACCTCTCCTTCAGATCTATCAATGTTCTTACCAGACAGATTATTGGGAGACTTTTTACTTTTTTATTATTAAAAAAGCATTTTTTTAAATAAAGTATTGTTAATAGTTCAGACTCTTGGTTGCAAGTGACAAGAACAAACTTTAGCTATCTTATGCAAAAGAAAGAACTTTCTGGACAATCAGGACATGTCCCAGTATCCAAGGACTGAGTCCCCACTGGAATAAATTAAAGCCTGAAGCACTGTAGAGTCCCAAGGTCTTCCTCATTCTCCATCTCTCTCCAGTGCTTTTGCCTTTTTCTTATCACTAAAGGCTCTCTGTTTTGCAGTCCACGATGAAGAACATAATAGCACATAGCTTCAGAATTTTACTACTGCCAATGCAGAGATAACTTGATTCATTTTTCCTTCCCTCTCTCCTCCCTCCCTCCCTCCCTTCTGCTTCCCTTATCTATATTTTGAAATCTCTCTGCCCGAATTTTGAAATGTGTGTGAAACAGACTTCTCAGCCCAGCTTGGGTCAGGTAGCCATTCTGAACTAACAAACAGTGGCGGGTGGCTGGGAGCGAGGTGTTGAGTGCAAGGTCATTTCTAGGAAAGTGGTTATTCTTGCTAAATTGAAAGGATAGAGTAGGGGGAGGGAACAATAAATGGAAAAAGAAGTTCCCAGTAATATGAATAATGAAAGGGAATACAAGGAAATGAAAGCAGTTTTACCAAGGTTATGGGATTATTTATGAAGTCATTCTTTTAAATTATTTTCCTTAGAATAGAAAACAGAGCAGCAATTAAAACTGAAACTTCATTGTCATCCAGACCCGTGGCTACATTCCAGCTCTACCACTTACAAGCTTCATGGCTATATGCCAGTTATTTAACTTCAAATGGAGATAATAATACTGGTTTAAGAGTTACGGGTGAAATGAGTTAACCTGTGTAATGCACTTCACACTTTAACGGCACATGATAAGTGCCTTATTTTTGTTGTTCAGTCTCTGAGTTGTGTCCGACTCTTTGTAACCCATGGACTGCAGCGCGCTGGGCTTCCTGTCCTTCATTGTCTCCCAGAGTTTGCTGAAGCTCATGTCCATTGAGTCGGTGATGCCATCCAACGATCTCATTCTCTGTTGCCCTCTCCTCCTCCTGCCCTCAGTCTTTCCTAGCATCAGGGTCTTTTCAAATGAGTTGGCTCTTTGTATCAGGTGGCCGAAGTATTGAGCTTCAGTTTCAGCATCAGTCCTTCCAAATATTCAGGGTTGATTTCCTTTAGGATTGACTGATTTGGTTTCCTTGCAGTCCAAATGACTCTCAAGGGTCTTCTCCAGCACCATAATTCAAAAGCATCAATTCTTCAGTTCTCAGCCCTTATGGTCCAACTCTTGCATCCATACATAATTACTACAAAAACCATAGCTTTGACAATATGGGCCTTTGTCAGTAAAGTGATATCTCTGCTTTTCAATACGTTGTTATAGTTTTCCTGACAAGGAGCAAGCAGTCACCGTCCACAGTGATTTTGGAGCCCAAGAAGATAAAAATCTGTCACTTATAAGTGCCCTATAAGTGGTAGCTAATGTTATTTATGAATTTTCTGTAACTGATTAAAATACTATTTCAACACGAATCAAAGGTGGAAAAGGGAGGAGATTTCTGTTGCTTGTCTGAAAGCCAAGTCATAACTCACTGGTACTGGGAGAAATGGCCTTTGCTAGGACCTGTGGGTGAGACTACACCTTTGCCTTGGAGGTCAGTGGTTGATGAGATATGAAGTCTGCAGCCCTGCCCTGCTGTGTGGGAACGTTTCCACGGGGGAGTTGACAATAGCAGAAGCATTAGCAGCGGCTCCTTGAGAGCCATCTGGCATTGATTTTTCCACTGTTTCCTGAAGGAGGACTCTCCAGAGCCTGAGCGTGAAGAAAACACTGATCCTTTTCTTGCCTTTGCACTGCTGACATGGAATCGTCTGACTTTTCTGTATTCACTCTGACACAAAGACAAGCTAGGAAGAAGCCACTGCCCTTCCATAAAGAAGGTCATTATTTCTGAGTTAGGCCAGGGGCACCATGTTTCAGTTTACAGTTTGTGTTTAGTTTTAATTCCTATAAGTTTTATGTTGAGGATAGAGTTAGCTCATAATTAGTGTTAATTTTATATGGTGTGTCTGTGTCCGACTCTTTGCGACCCGATGGACTGTACTGGCCAGGCCCCTCTGTCCATGGAATTTTCCAGGGAAGGATACTGGAGTGGGTTGCCATTCCCTTCTCCAGGGGATCTTCCCAACACTGGGATCGAACCTGGGTCTCCTGCATTGCAGGCAGATTCTTTACCACCTGAGCTATGCCACCAGGAAAGCCCTAACCTAAAAAAGTTCCATTTAAAGTTTGCTTGCCTTTTGTGTCACTGCTACTCTACCATCACTGTTGGTAACTTCAGTTTTTGACTAACCTTTTGGCTATTCATTCTCCTTTGGCAACAGAGTTCCAGATGGTTCTCTGAAGCCAATCTGATAAAGTGGTATTTCCATTAAATCTTTTGAGTGTGCTAATGTATTATGGTTAACGATCATAAATACAAAGGTTAAATATAAGGCAATCTTAGAGTTGTTTCTTTTGACTGGAATCATCTTTGATTAGACTCACATGTAAATTTAAAAATTAATCTAAAAAATCAACAAACTATATTGATGTGTTTCTTTTTAAAGTTAATTTTTATTGGAGTATAGTTAATTTACAATGTTGTGTTAGTTTCTGCTGTACAGCACAGTGAACCAGTTATACATGTATCCACTCTTTTTTAGATTCTATTCCCATACAGGTCAGTACAGAGTGTTGAGTAGCGTTCTCTGTATAGTAGGTCTTTATTAGTTGTCTATTTTATATGTAGTAGTTTGTATATGTCAATCTCAGACTCCCAGTTTATCCCTCCCTCCTCCTTCCCATCTTGGTAACCATAGGTTTGATTTCTACATCTGTGACTCTACTTCTGTTATATAAAAAGGTTCATTTGTACCATTTTTTAAAATTCCACATATAAGCGATATCATATGATTGATGTGTTTCTGATCACACAATTACTACAAAAAAAACCCTGCTTACTAGACCCTTGTTGACATTTTAATAGTAACTGGTTTAATATATTGGAAGGGAAGCCAATTTTATATTGAGACCAAGAAAAGAAGTAAATAGGCCAATACAATTCATTAGCAGTATATTCTACACCTACATTACAAAAAATTATGGCACATACTTATAATATGGCACGTACTTAACATTCTCTTTGTATGATCTTTTATACAAATCTTGGATCTTGTGTTTTTAATAAACTTTCCTTTCCCAGTGAAGACGTTTATGTTGGTAGACTTTTACTGAAGTTGGAGAACTGCTGCACTATCAGTAATCCCAGATGCAGTCTTAAACTTAATAAACGTACTCCATTGTCCACTGACCCACAGCATTTTTTTTTCAACAGCCGCTGCTGCTCATCATAAAGGAACAGTGATTCCACCGAGCCAGCACCTCACCTAACTTGGTTGGGCACCAGCTGGAAAAAAAGCTCTGTATATTTAGTATGGCCTCTGGAGAGTTACTTCACAGAACATTGTCACCCTGGCCCAAGGGCATGCACCTACTTCCCAGGTAGACTGTGGCTGTCCACACTGTCCCACTTTTCTTGTTGCTTGTACAAAAGGTCAGAAGACCAAAAACAAACAGAGGAAGGGAAAGAGGAACACAGACACCGAACACAATGTGTTTATTTGAGCGCTTTCTCATAGGCGGTAGTTGTTTACTTCAACACCTGAGGACACCATGGCTCTTTTGCATGTTGCAACTAACATGGATCTGGTATATTGTCAAAAAATGACACCACAACCCTCACTGCTATGCTGTTTTTTAAAAGGAGAAAGTGCCTGTTTTTTGAGGCACAGAGCAAGAGCTCTTACCATTGATTTCCCCAGAAATTTCTGCATAAAATCCATATACTTGCTGTGGGTGCCACTCCAGATCATTGGAATTTAACCTCTCCCTTAATTTCTGTGTGTGTATATTTTTCAACTGACTTACCTTCCAAATTGTGACAGCATAACCCAGGAATGGGCTTTCTAAGTGGCTCAGTGGTAAAGAACCTGCCTGCCAACCCAGGAGACACAGGTTCCATCACTGGGTGGGGAAGATCCCCTGGAGAAGGGAATGGCAACCCACTCCAATATTCTTGCCTGGGAAATTCCATGGATAGAGGAGCCTAGCAAGCTACAGTCCATGGGATCACAAAAAGTCAGACATGGCTTAGCGATTAAACAACAACAAAGCCTAGAAATAAGTGGTGTTTTAGGCCTATTTGTATGCTTGAGTTTTCCATTTGTATTGAATAAAATGGGAATAATAAAGTTTACATCTGCTTTATTCTAGGGACATCTTTAATACTATAAAATACTTTGAATAACCTATGTTATGCCTTCAAAAAATCAAGTCTGCCTGTTTTCACCATATCCTGTATTATTTTCTGGATTTGGGAACTCAGAGTGCTAACCTTTTAATGCATTAGAGGAAATAAGCAGCATAAACAGAACAGACTGAGTCCTACTTATGTATCTGATGGTATAATGGGGGGAAATGGTACTGTGGACATATATACTTGCATAGTGGCCAGAAACATAGATTTAGGAGGCTAAACTAGGTGGTGCCAAATTCTGGCTCTGCCTCATGGGGATTGTTTGACTTTGGGCAAGTTACCCTCTTAGTCTAAATTTGTAAAAGAGGATCCGAAAGAAATGTGTCATTGTAAACATTCAACTATACACATACATGTGTATAAATGTACATGTATATATAGGAATATGGACTTCCCTGGGGGCCCAGTGGTAAAGAATCCGCCTGCCAATGCAGGAGACACAGCAGACGTTGGTATAATCCCTGAGTCAGGAAGATCCCTTGGAGAAGGAAATGGCAACCTATTCCAGTATTCTTGCCTGGAGAATCCCATGGACAGAGGAGCCTGGTGAGCTGCAGTCAATGGGGTTGCAAAAGAGTCACACACAACTTAAGGATTAAACAACAGCAATGTATATGAATATATACATGACTTTGTGTTTTAATACTGACACACACATTCTTATATGTATCAATGAAAGTGAAAGTCCATGGACTATACAGTCCATGGAATTCTCTAGGCCAAAATAGTGAAGTGGGTAGCCTTTCCATCTCCAGGGGATCTTCCCAACCCAGAGATTGAACCCAGGTCTCCCGCTTTGCAGGCAGATTCTTTACGAGCTGAGCCACAAGGAAAGCCCAAGTATACTGAAATGGTTAGCCTATCCCTTCTCCAGCAGATCTTCCCAACCCAGGAATTGAACTGGGGTCTCCCGCATTGCAGGCAGATTCTTTACCAACTGGGCTATGAGGAAAGCCCATATCTATCAATACTTGGCATTAAACATTGTGCACGATCAACAGTAATCAATCAAAATAGTATCTGTTGTTGTTTTTATTATCTACCAGCTTAAAGACTTCCATAATGGAATTACATTTATATATACTCATACATAATGGCAAACTACATTTTTGCCTTCCCCAGATAAAAAGACATAATTTAGCTATAGTATTGTGTTGGTCAAAAAGTTTGTTAGGGTTTTCTGTAACATCTTAAGGAAAAACCAAATGATCTTTTTGGCCAATCCAATATTTGCTTATAATGGCAGCACAGAAAGCAATGACAATTTTTGGAATTAAAGCATCAAATATCAATTGAAGCATTGATATTGTGCTGTGATAAAAGATGGCTAGTTGTGTAGGTAGTAGAAGAATGTCCAACAGTAAACTATATGAAGGTTGCTGCTAAGTCACTTCAGTCGTGTCCAACTCTGTGCAACCCCATAGATGGTAGCCCACCAGGCTCCCCTGTCCCTGGGATTCTCCAGGCAAGAACACTGGAGTGGGTTGCCATTTCCTTCTCCAATGCATGGAAGTGAAAAGTGAAAGTGAAGTCGCTCAGTCGTGTCCGACCCTCAGCGATCCCATGGACTGCAGCCTACCAGGCTCCTCCATCCATGGGATTTCCAGGCAAGAGTACTGGAGTGGGTTGCCATTGCCTTCTCCGTATATAAAGGTTACTGTTGCGCAAAATCACAAAAAGATCTTGTATTTGTGTACAACTAATCCAACCAGTCCATTCTGAAGGAGATCAACCCTGGGATTTCTTTGGAAGGAATGATGCTAAAGCTGAAACTCCAGTACTTTGGCCACCTCATGCGAAGGGTTGACTCATTGGAAAAGACTTTGATGCTGGGAGGGATTGGGGGCAGGAGGAGAAGGGGACGATAGAGGATGAGATGGCTGGATGGCATCACGGACTCGATGGACGTTGAGTCTGAGTGAACTCCGGGAGATGGTGATGGACAGGGAGGCCTGGCGTGCTGCGATTCATGGGGTCGCAAAGAGTCGGACATGACTGAGCGACTGAACTGAACAGAACTGAATCATAGACTACTTTCTTAATAGTGTTTCTATTTTTGTTTTAAACTACTATTTAAAAAATCATTTATTGTCACTTTTCATCACATGTGATCTTGCCTCCCAAAATAGATTATGTCACCTGTATTGGGTTGGCCAGTGCTTTCCAGGTACTTAATGACTTAATTTTTCCTCTAAATATGTCCATTTGAAATGCTGAAGAATGTGCAGTGTGACTGCTTTCACTTCAGTGGAAATCGGTTTACTAACCTGCAAAATGAGAGAACAGGGTCAGATAGCCTCTAGGGTCCTTTCCCACTCTAGGCATACTATGATTTCTTGTTCATTGACGTAGAACACCTCAAATGTGGATTTGCTCCAAACATTAGCCAGTTGTGCTGCCCACTGAAAATTATAGAAATATTTCACCGAGATATTCCTGGAATCAAACAGCATGTTTTGAGGATAGGCCGTAACGTGACTGTGATTGCAGAAAATGGCGATGGTTAGAATGGCACGGGGACAGCTACCCCTAACATGTTACTTGGGAAACCTGGCAACAGACAGCAATGTGATTTGTTAGCAGTAAAACTGAGGACAATATTCTAAGTATGAAAAACCAATTATGCTGAAACCAGAGCCAAAGATTTGGGTCCTCACCTGGAGGGAACTCATAAGTCTTTCATTCAGCAGAGCTTTATTCTTTATAATGTTCTCCCTTTAAAAAGGGAATAGTACCTATTTTATCATCAAATGACACCAAATTGTGGAGGTGTGCTAACACCATTCAGGATTGCATATCAGATGCTCATATTTCTGTTGAACACTAAGAATCTTTATTACTCTTGATAGGTTTATAGTTAGGAATTTGTAAACTGTCTTTGTAAACAGCGATATGTATGTTTCGGTGCCAGGGTATTAACCACTGTACTCTCATCCAGTATTGAGGAGGCACACAAGGTGATGAACAGATTATGTTAGGGATGCATGTAAGTAACTCTCTCCTGGAAACTGACGCCTCTGTTGTTGTCACAGTAACCCGAAGGTTCTACTGCTTGCCCGTTATGTGGAACCACATTTCACAAGGAATGAATGGTCCATCAAGCCCTGCATCAAAACCATTGGGGGACTGTTAAAAACGCAGCTTCCATAACTTACTCCTGGTTCCCTGACTTGAAATGTCTTGGAATGAGGCTATTTGAATAAACTCCTCAGGTAATTCTGATGATACATAAAGTTTTGAGAACCCTTGACATGGACAGAGTGACTTGTCAAAATCATGGTATGGCCATGTCACTCTTCTACCTAAATTCTTAATTGGCTCCATTAAGGCACAGAAGCAAGTGGAAATTTTTTTCACTTGTCAAATACAGCTTTCATGATATCACCTCTGTGTAGGTCTCTGGGTTTTTCTCTCTTTAACATCTGCTGTGTGCTTAAAATTGCAGCAACAAAGGACAGAGCATGCCACTTCTCACCTTCTTATCTGTGCCCACTAGATTGTCTATCTGGAATGTTCTGCCCATCTTTCTTTCATTTCAGATTCCCTCTATTTGAAATCCTCTTTTTCACTCCTCCCCTTCGTTACCTTCCACCTGGGTTAAGTCATCACCAGTAATGCTCTTTCTCTGAATAGATTGGTCTTATATTGAATTATAAATGTAATGTTCTTTTTCTGTCCAACTTAACCTACTTGACCATGACATGCCTTCAGAACACAGGATGAATGTGTGAGTGAGTTTGGCTGCAAGCCACAAAACTCAACTCTGAATAAATGAGTCAAGTGAAAAAGGAAGCATTAGTTAGATATGGCATGGCTAGGAGATAAAAAGGAGGTTTGTCCACTACACTTAGGAAGGACAGACACCAGGGAGGCTGCAGATCCCAGTCACAGGAACTCCTGCTCAGGCCAAGGGAGGACACTGAGGGCTGCAAAGTAGACACATGACTGGCGGCCCCACCAAAGTCACATGAGATGAAGAAAAGTCAGTTCCTCCAAAGGAAGAGGATGTGGTACTGTCACGGAATGAGGTGAGGAGATGCTTGACAGATAAAACCAGTAGCTCCCGCTCCACTGAGTCTTGCTCCTGATTGTGTCCTCAGTGTCTCGTGAGAAGCTAGACACATGGTAGACTCTCCCTGGATGTTTGCTGGATGAATGAAGCCGGAGACAACTAACATTTATTCACACTACCTTGTGTTATTATGATGATTAAATTAGGTAACATACACAAATTACTTAGATTAATACCTGATACATAGTTATAGGCTAAAAAATTTTACTATTTTAGTGATAGCATTTTAGTATTTTAGTAATAGCTATTTTAGTATTTTAAGTAATAGTCTCCTTATTACTGCATTGCCTTCCACAGTATGTATGTATCATACTATATTCCATCATTCCCCATGGAAATTTTGTGCCTGCATTTTTTGATATTATAGACAATGCTTCAGGGAACATTCCTGTTTGTGCCTTCTTGTGCACGTTTTTTCCACATGTTAGTTCAAGGATTTGAATTGTTGAGTTTAAGGATATTTGTATGTTAAAATGATTAATTTTTACCTATTGCAGTTCAACATGTCAAAACAATCAATAGATCATGCAGTAAAATTATCTCTTCCCACTCCAATTCCTCAGTAATTAGTTCCCCTCTCTCAAGGCATCCACACTTATTCATTTCTTGTGTATATTTTTTAAAAATCAATATGTTTATGTCAGTCCATATATGTGTGCATATGTATGTGTGTGTGTATGCCTAAAGACATTTAAAATATATAAATGATAGTATTCAATATGTATAATTGTGCTCCTGAAGTCTTTTTCACACAGTAATACATGTTGGAATGCTTCCTTTGAGGAGAGTTATAGAAGTGCTTTTCTTTCTATTTTTCTTTTCTTTTTTGGTCACACCATGCTACCTGTAGGATCTTAGTTCCCCAAATGAGGATTGGTCATCACAGTGAATGCACCAAGTCCTAACCTCTGGACCACCAGGGAAGTCCTGTTGTTCTTTTTCAATGACTGCATAGTATTCCACTGTAAAACGTACTATAATGTATTTACTCGTCATTTATTTATGAACATTCAAAGTATTTCTTGTATATTGCTATTACAAATAATACTGTAATAAACATCCATGTCATTTCACCTACATGCATTTTTTAAATTAAATATGCAAACAAGCCTAAAAATAGCAAGCTCCACATTTTTAAATGTTGTTTTATCTGTTTGTTAAGTAACTATACCATACTTTATGAAAATATTTTCCTATTGTGGATATTTATGTTTTCTCTAAGTTTTCAGTACTAACAACAAACTGCAAAGAATATATACATGTCACACACTGCTGTGTTTAAAGTGGATAACCAACAAGGACCTATAGTACATATAGTACAGGGATCTCTGTTATGTGGCAGCTTGGATGGGAGAGGAGTTTGGGGGAGAATGGATACATGTATATGTATGGCTGAGTCCCTTTGCTGTCCACCTAAAACTACCACACCACCATTGTTAATTGCCTATACTCCAATATCAAATAAATAAAACCTATAACAAAAATTTTACCAAAAAAATGAGTATAGACATGTTTTTCTCATATCTTCAACACCACTTGAAATTGTAAATTCATTTCTTTTCATCACTCCTACAAATAAGTTGATAAGTAAATCATGTATTTTTCCTGGCAGTTGTATTCTTGTTTTAGGTTTAAGATTCTCAGACTTCTTGATACCAGAGATGTTGATTATAGGGCTGTCAAATTTCTTTTTTACTATTGTATGCTTCTGATCCCTTTCAGGGCCTAGAGTCTAGATTATAAATTTATTCTCTGCCTAATTTCATCATCATCATTACTGTCCATTTTATGTTTATTAAGAGCCTTATAAATAATATCAGCTGTGTAATTGTCATCTATCCTCCCAGGTCCCAGTTTCCTGCCTTAATTTATCTAATGTTTGTCTTATTCTTTTCTAAGATTCTCAGTGTTTCTCATCTCTACGTAAGTGCCTTAGTGAAAAGCACAAATAAAAGATCTAGGATTAAAATACTGATCTGCCACATAATTGCTGTGTACCCTTTGCTAAGTTAAATTCTCAGAGCCTATAAAATGGGAACAAATAATATCTACCTTGTGATATTAGTATTGAATTACAGTCACCAAACTAAGACGTGAGGTTTAAATTAGAGGGAGTTGAAAGTGGTGGGTGTTGGTAGAAAGTGTTCAAACAGAGCCAAAAGTCATGTATAAAATCCCTGAGATCAGAAACAGCTTTCTGACCATCCCAGTCAAGGAACGGAAAGAAGTAGAGAAATTTAGGACCATACAGAATAAGGGAGAGAGTGAAAGGAGATGGGAGCCCAAATGGTTATTTTGGGAGGCCCTATTGTGGGCCTACCCAATTTCTTAATCTTCTTTCCTGATAAGGATCCCCTAACTGTATTGCTCAGATAACTGAAGTGCCAAGCCCTATGGAGTATATTATGAGTTTAAGCCAGTTAAAATATCCTCATGGTTCTCTGCTAGTGACTGGTTTAAGAATGGTCATGGGGCCCAGTTTGAACCAATAAGATATAAGGGGAAGTTTACAGAAGGCACCTAAGAAATGTTTTCCTCCCACTTAAAAGGAGAAGGAGCTAGAAGAAGGAAACTCTATCCTTCCTTTCTGTTTTTCAAGATTGTTGTGTGTAGATGTGGTTACTGGAGCACTAGCTGCTGTCTTTCAGCATAAGGAAGACACTACTGACACGGGATGGCAAAGGGCTGAGACCGTGAAGACATCTTTCAACTGCTGAGCCAGCTCTGGAACTGCTTTTCTGTGGACTGATTTACATATTAGATAATAAATATCTTTATTGATTGAGGTGCCTTCTGTTGAATTTCTATTCCCTGTTGCAGAGGTATTCTACTGATATAGTTATTGAAGGAGTAAGACCATGGAGAGCTTTGAAGATCATGCTAAGGATTTGAAATGTAATCCTAGGGGTTATGGAGAGCCATTTAAAAGTCTTTTGAGCATGGAGTGACATAAGATACTTGCTTTCCAGAAGGTCATTTTAATTGCGATGTGGATAAGAAATTGGACAATGGCAATAGGGAATGCAGGTGGATCCACTTCTCCAGGGGATCCCAACCCAGGGATCGAACCCAAGTCTCTCACATCACAGGCAGATTCTTTACCATCTGAGCCATCAGGGAAGCCCAGAGCATATAGCAACTACTGCATCAGGTCACACAAGAGAATGCAATGATTTAAAGTTAAGTGGTGGCT
Organism: Oryx dammah; assembly: GCF_014754425.2. Classification (NCBI taxonomy): domain Eukaryota; kingdom Metazoa; phylum Chordata; class Mammalia; order Artiodactyla; family Bovidae; genus Oryx; species Oryx dammah. The sequence continues at coordinate 36,507,376 of NW_024070206.1, forward strand.
GGCCATGGGAATAGAGAAAAAAGGAAACAATTCAATAACTATTGAGAGGTTTACTGGAAGCAGAATCATGATTGGGATTGATTCAATGTAAATGAAGAAGAGGAAGCAATTAAAGGTGACTCCCAGGTATCTGGACTGAGCTACTAGGTAGATTATGGTGCCATTTACTAAGAGAGGAATAAACAGCTGGAGGTGAGTGTGTTACTGTCTGTGTTGAGCTGAAGGTGTCTGAAGCAATGGGCTGATTATATTGCATAAGCAGTTGGGCATATGAGTGCCTAGAGTAAAGATAAAGACTTTGCCACCTAGATGGTAACAGAATGGATGTGATTTTTGAGATTCTTAGGTAGGGAATAAATGATCAGAAGGGGGAAGATCCCAAGACAGAATCCTACCATCTCCAGCACTTAGGTTTTCCATGGAGCAGGGGAGGCCAGAGAAGAAGACTGAGAGAGAACAGCCAGAAAGAGAGGAAAGCGAAAACATGTTTCTCCAAGGAGGCAGAAGCCAACACTGACAAATGTGGGTGAGAGGTGAAGCAAGAAAGGGACTAAAATGAGCCACATAAAGGCCACCCACTGGTGACGCTGGTAATGAAATGGTTTTCAGACAGATGAAGGTAGAGCGGCTGTCAGCGGCGGTCAGTTCAGAACCCAGGTTGGACTGCATTAGGGGGTAACTAAGAAACAAAGACATAAAAAAGCAGAGAATCCAGTCAATGAGGCATGGGACAGGAGCTGAGGGGCATGTGGGAATCAAGGAGGGTTTTTTTCTTTTACAGAAAACAATAGTTATCTTTCCTTCACTCCTGTATCCATTTTCTCAGCAAGCCCTTTTAGGTTTCTGTCAAAATATATCCCAAACCTGTCCATCTCTCACCTACTACCCAGAGAAGCCCCTGCTTCAGCCACTATTATCCTCTCTTGGACTCATTCAGTAGCCTCCTAACTGGTTTCTCTGCTTCCATTCTTATTTCGCTTTTGTCTTTTCCAAACCACACAGCAGTCAGAGTACTCAAACATGGCACCTGGAATAAAACCCAGATTCTTGGTCCTGGCCTGAAAGATTGAGTATGATCAGGCTTGACTCCCATCTCATTTCATCCCATTTACACTCGTAGCCCCCCATTCTCCAGCTCCACACCCTTCTTTCTGGGCTGGTTGTTATTGTTGTTCTTGCCTGGTTCACCATTCCCAGAGCTTAGCAAGTTTCTCCCTAAATCTTGGAGTGTTTGACTCCTTTTCATTATTCATGACTCTACTCAAATATCACCAAAACCAAAAAGTCTTCCCTGACCTTCTTCTGCTTACTGCCCCAATCTTCATTCCCAGTTCTATCTTTCTCTTGGCTCTTATTATCTGAAATGAACAAGCTCATTTATTTATTTATTTGTTGATTCCTTATATCATCTCATTAAAAGTAAAATATGGGCAAAACTGGATGAAGTGTATAGGATTATTGTTTATTATTGTATGTGTGTATTACATATGCATACTATGTACTACTATGGATTCTCTTTTAATAAGAATATGAATCTATAATTGTTGCTGTTGCGTGGGTGCTCAGTTGTGTCCGACTCTTTGCAATCCTATGCACTGTAGCTCACCTGGCTTCTCTGTCCAAGGGATTTTTCCAGGCAAGAATATTGGAGTGGGGTACTATTTCCTATTCCAGGGGATCTTCCCGACCCAGGGATGGAACCCGGCATCTCTTGTCTCTCCTACATTGGCAGGAGGATTCTTTAGCAACTGCGCCACCTGGGAAACCCTGAATCTATGATTATCTTCCCCCAAAATGTTTTTTAAGTTCTGTGAGAATTTACTTAAAAAGAACTTACTTAATCTCTGGGATTTTTGTTTGCTTGTTGGAAACTGTGTCCCCATCACCAAAACGGAGTCTGTCACGCAGTGGGCACTCAGTAAGTTTTATTAAATGCGTGAATTAATAACTGATGTATTTGGTCATAAATATTCAAAAGAGGATGAAGAGGGGAGTACAAACAACAGCAAGAGATCCTAAGGTGAGGAAACTGGGCGGGGAGCGGGGAGCGGAGGTTGGGGGGGGGGCGGTTGTGGGGGGAGGGGGACGTTCCTAGAACTTAGCACTGGAATCCCTATCCTAGAGGTGGGACTCAATTCAGCTCCAAGAACTCTTCCCACTACAGCTTGCTACCTCTCCATTTATGGAGTGTTGGTTAGATGACGGAAGTAGTGATTAGCACTTTCTTCGGAGATGCTCGTAGATCCTCTCTGTGGCTACAGCAGTAATCATTACATTGCAAGACCGAGAGGACCATCACCTTACAAGTGGGTGTTCTCCGACTGCGTTCAGGGAAGACCACGCCCGCACTTTCATTCACTCGCTCTAGTGGTTCGGAGGGAGGAGTCGTGCGATTGCCGCCGAGGTTCACCGCCAGCCCAGGTCCTCGGCTCTGCAGTTGAGGTGTCAGATTTCAATCCTCCAGGGCCCGGGGACGTCTGGCGTGCACCGTGCGCCCCGCCGCCGCCGCCTCCTAGCCTAGACTCGGGCAGCGAGCGGAGGGAGGTTCACTCCGAAAGCGGCCGCGCACTCGGCCTGCCCTAGATCCAGGCTGGGCGCCGAGACCGAGGCTGCTCCCCGGCTGCGCGGGCTGGGCGCGCGGGGAGGCGGCGATCGCAGCTGGGCCGGGACTTCCTTCCTCCACCGCAGGACAACAAAACAAGCCGGCCGCAGGCACCGAGCTCTTGGCGACCGTCTGGGGCCGGAGGCGCAGGGATGGGCTCCGTGCTGAGCAGCGATAGTGGGAAATCCGCGCCCGCCTCGGCCACCCCCCGGGCCCTGGAGCGCCGGGGGGACCCCGAGCTGCCCGTCACGTCCTTCGACTGTTCTGTGTGCCTGGAGGTGTTGCACCACCCCGTTCGGACCCGCTGTGGCCACGTGTAAGTGCCAGGGGAGCTGGGTTTGCGCGCCTACCCCGCCCTGGGTCGGGGGTGGCGGGGGCGGTGGGTGATGCTAGAGGAGCCGTGGGATGGGGGATTGAGATGACAGCACTTGGAGGAGACTGATGTGAGTAGAGACCTGGGCCCGCCGAGGGAGGACCACTGGGAAAGTGCCCAGTCGGAAAGTGACACAGGATTTCAGGGGGGGAGAAACACCAACCAGCGGGTCCTGCAGCGCCCCCGAGAGTCGCGTCCTCCGGCAGCCCAGGTGTGGAGCCCCCGGGATGCGGTTCCAGGGCTGGCGAGCTGAGGAGGGTGCGCAGTGGTGGAGGAGCAGCACGCGCCAGGACCCCAGACGGGGGCTCGGCGGAACGCAGTGGCCGCTCCCCTCGGTTAATCGCGCGGCGCTTCCCTCTCCGCCCGGAGCCGGAGTTGGTTTTGTTTTGCTCGCTCTGTGCACATGTGGTCTAGAACGCCTGCCGAGGCTGGTCTGTTGAGCAGGCAAGGATCTGTGCAAAGTGTCCTTCCACCCCAACTTCCCTTTCCCAACACAGACGCCCAGGTCTCTCAAAGAACCGTCGGATTGGACCGTCCAAGTGACTTTCTGTGGCCGCCAGGGTGGGGTCTGGGGCTTGAATATTACCCCCAAGCCTGTGAATGCAGCCTTTTAAAGCCCAGTCACCCGAGTGACAGAGGTTGCTTGCTGACTACCTGTGTTGCTCACCGCCCCTTCACAAGGTAGGAAGTAGGGATAAAAATAACTGTCTTAAAAACCACATACACGGTTTGTAACGAAAACGCTCTGGGAGCGCACAGCTGTGGTCGTTTCTAGGAAGAGTTTAAACACAAAATCCCTATGAAAAATTGGCACCTCCTTAACGTGTGCCCGAGTAACTAGTAGGTGGGGGTAGGGTCTGTGAGTTTGTGTTCTGTTCGTTTAAAAAGCTTTCTTCCGGTGGATGCATTGGGTGTGTGACTGGG